>NC_057799.1:314549625-314849625 GCF_018294505.1 Triticum aestivum
CGGTCGGGCCTGCGAACCGCGGCGGCGGGGACGGCGCGGACGCTGACGTGGCACGATGCCACTGGCCGGGAGCGGCGGCGCGTTTTGTCCGGCGGCGGCTGGACACGTCCGGCGGCGCGGAGGGAAAAATCTAGGGTTTCGTCTGCAGTTTCGTTTTTCGGGATGCCCACATATAAATAGGTAGAGGGAGTTAGGAGACTCCAAATGAGGTGCGGTTTTCGCCCACACGATCGTGATCGAACGACCTAGAGCATGAAAGAGAGTTTGGTGGGTTTTGGGCTGGTTTTGAGGGGGGTTTTGCTGGACACTCAAATGGACTTTGCGGATGCCCGGTTAACCGTTGGAGTACCAAACGACCTCCGAATGGAACGAAACTTGACCGGTAGTCTCCGGGTGGTATATTAAGACCACTTGACAAGCCTCGGTCCATTCCGAGAAAGTTTGACACACGCACACGAAAGAAAACAAGAGGGGTGCACCGGAGGAGATAGGAGCGCCGGATTGGAAAACGGACAACGGGGAAAATGCTCGGATGCATGAGACGAACACGTATGCGAATGCAATGCACATGATGACATGATATAAAAATGCATGACATGACAAAATACAAAACGAAAGACAAAACCCGACAACGGAGGGAAAAAACATAACACATAGCCGGAAATGGCAAGAGTCGGAGTTACAAATATGGCAAGTTACATGCGGGGTGTTACAGCGTGAATGTGTAGTGGACGTACTATTAGAGTGCCTAAGATAATTTGTGTATGTATAGACCCTATGTGTTTATTTTACTTCGCATGTTAGATTTGTCTCGGTTCAATAAAAAGCAGAGTTGGTGATGATGGTGTGCCTGTCATCCTGCAATATAGGCCGTCCGATCTATATCTAACGGATAGGAAGGAAACTATGACAATTTACCTGCACTCCTCTCCACATTTGCAGATAAGGCTTTCCCTCGTTCATCCTTTTCTCCCACAAGATCTTGATCTTTCATGCAACGCACGGGCATCTTGCTAGTACTCCTACAATATGTATATTATTGTGAAAGTTCATATACACCGGCCGAGATTAATGCAAACACGGCAGATTTTCATTACATTTCGAACTTTTATAGGACAGAAAAATAAAAGATACCCAACCCTAAACCTATTCTACGGCGGCGACCGACATCCTCCATCTGCGATCTCTATGTACGGGGGCGGGGTTCAAGACCCGTGAAGTGAAGGTGCGGTTTCCGGCGAGGAAGAGTAGAACACGGGATACGGACGAGCCAGTTGGCACACCATGCCCTGCCGCCTCCCATGCCCTACTCATCCTCGGAGGAGTCCCCGACCTCGGCAGTGCCGGACGTTGGACGGCGGCAAGTAGGACGCATGGCTGACGGTGCTCCCGTCGTCGGCCGCCAGCGTGGCCACCGCTTGTGCGGTCGCGTCCGCGTCCGGCTACGTCGCTATTGTGTCGCGAGAGGCGACTTGAGCGAGGGCGGCGACCTCGAGCTTCATCCCCGAAGACAAGCTCTCCCGCAGAGCGTTCGCACTTGCGGTCATGGCGGATGTGGTGCCAGGTAGGAGGACGATGCGCTATGGTGTGGAGGTTAGCTGGGCGTTGCCGCTTTAAGTAGCGCATTCTGGTGAGGCCAAGCGTCCGGGTGCGTCATTAAGTCACCGGAGTTGGTTCCTCGGGCACCGAGCCTCTTAACGACGACATACGAATGGACGGCATGAATGCGGGCAGCTAGCGCCGGCTGGGAACGCACCGCGCGACGGTGCGAGGGACGAGGGTTTTGGTGTGCCAGGGTAGTCAGCTACGGTCGTGGCAACGTTGGAGATGCCCTTTGCTCACATGCGATCCCCGCATGTCATTGAAAAGGCAAGACGACCCGGCATGGTCTCAGGTCCAGAGGATGCAGTTAGCCGTGCTACACCACTCCGCGGACGCGTCGCGGCGCCCCGTGCATCCTCGACGAGCCGGGTGTTGGGGTGTGTTTGGATTGTGGCCAAAGTGCACCTTACCAAAATTTTGGTCATGACCCAAAGATTGGTCTTTGTTTCGATGGTTGCCATTTTTTGGCATGCCAATGAACTCTAGCCAACTCTAGTTCATTTTTCTTGCCAATGTCGTCCAAATCATGGGCAACCAATACCTCAACCAAAATTTTGGTCATGACCCAAAGATTGGTCTTTGTTTGGATGGTTGCCATTTCTTTGGCATGCCAATGAACTCTAGCCAACTCTAGTTCATTTTTCTTGCCAATGTCGGCCAAATCATGGGCAACCAATACCTCAACCAAAATTTTGGCTACCCAATGCTTTGATGGGGCAACCTTGGGCACAAACCAAACATACCGTTGGTCGTGCCACAACACTAACGCCACCCTCGGCACACTGAAAACGACCGTGTCTAGCGATGATATGAGCGTGTCGCTCGCCGCGGTCGCCGTGTCCAGAGGCGGTGCTGGAGTTGCGCCCCGTTGTTGGCCCCAACGACCCACATGAACGGTTGTCGGTGGTGAGGAGGTCGTGGGCCAGCTCCTCCATTGGACTAGTTTGCGCTACTCGACCCGATGGGTGTGCCCCACATGTCGGTTTCCCTGTTTTCTCGGCCATATTCGAGCGTCAGTGCTCCGCGTTGCGCATTAGGCCTTTCACTATGTAGGCCAAGCGAGACAAATTATTGTTTATTTGAGCCGTTCAAGTATAATCATGTGGCGTTTGCTTATTTCTCATTCCTCTCCAACCCTCTTCTCCATCGATCATGTCGCCCTCCAGTCGAGTCCATCCTCCCGCATGCCTCATTTGAACATTCCGCCGAGTGTCATTCGCGTGTACCCACCCTAGTCCTCTTTCAATAGATCTCCGGACCCCGAGATGAAATCGAGAGGGAACGAGTGGGGGCACATGATACCTAAGGCGGATTCAAAATTTTGAACCGGTGATCATAGCATCCGCAAATCATATATAAAGGGTATTCAATGTTCATTTCGTTTTTGAACGTACAATATACTCCCCCTATCCTTCTAGTTTACATATAAGTTTTATGTGTAGTCAAAGTATCTCTACTTTGATCAAAAAGGTATCAACATTCAACAACACCCAATCAATATTGTTAGATTCGTACGTACTCCTAGATTTGTACTCGAGATGGTTTCCAATTTGACTATTGACAAGATTAATAGTACATGAGATGTATAATGTGAAAATTATATCATTGGAAACTCCTTTCACATACGAATTTGACCGTATGCTTTGTGTAAGTTGCATGTCATATATTATTACTCTAACATTTGGTCAAAGTTACCCTCGAAAAACGCATTAGACCATGTATGCTTTGTGTAAGTTGCATGTCATATATTATTACTCTAACATTTGTGTAAGTTGCATGTCATATATTATTACTCTAACATTTGGTCAAAGTAGTATAGTGGAAGTGGATCCTCTGACGTAGGTATCCCTGCCTTACCCTCCCTTTCGGTCACTTACTGGCGGACCCCATGCTTGCTAGGCCCCGCATGTCAGTTACTCAATGGGTTCGGCCACGTCAGGGGATCCTCATCCGTAGTATACTCCCTCTATTTTTATTTACTCCGCATAAAACGAAGGGAGTGGTGGTATAATAAATGACGCGGGCGGGGGAGGGGAGGGACGTCGGTTTGCTCTCAACTGCGGTCCCACAAGCGAGCGAAAACGCAAGACGAAGCGCGTTCCATTCGGTGAGCGACGTGGAGGGTCCAGCGTGCCGGGCTGCAATGCGAACGCGATAAGAGCGATGTACAGTCAAAACCGATTGACCGGTCGTCATCGAAACCACTATTCACACCAGAACCTTCGCTGCTCGGCTTACGCCAGCCACTCCCCTAAAACCACACCAAATCTCCAGCCATTCCCTCACCTTTCGATCACCTAGCCCGCATCAAGCGTCCCCTAGTTCGCCGGAAAGCCATGGTGCGCCGCAAGATCATTTACTACAAGATGCTGACGCCGGAGCGTCGCGCAGAAATCGCGGCGGCGGTCGGCGCCACAGACCTCCGTTCCCAAGCTCGCTTTGCGGCGGGCCAATCCCTGAGTTCTCTGGAGCCAAGCTACGAGGAGGAGGAAGCCGATCCAATGTTCATGGCGGAGGTCGCGGCGCAGAAGGCCCCCGATGGGTATGTGACGATGGACGTCGACTTCGTGCCGGCGTCCGAGTCCCCCATGGTGCAGGCGGACCAGCGGTTCAACATGGCGATACTAAAGGAGGAACGGGAGGCAGAGGCTCAACTCGACGCGGAGCGCGCGCATGCCGCTGCCATCGAGGCTCTCCTGCAGGCGGAACCGGATGTCGTGGATGTGAACCGGCCGGCCGAGGCTCAACTTGAGGCGGAGCGCACGGATGCCGCTGCCATCGAGGCCCTCCTGCAGGCGGAACCGGACGTCCTGGACTTGAACCGGGCGGCAGAGGCTCGACTCGACGCAGTGCGCGCGGATGCCGCTCTCATCGATGCCCTCCTGCAGGCGGAACCGGACGTCCTGGACTTGAACCGGGCGGCGGAGGCTCGACTCGACGCGGAGCGCGCGGATGCCGCTGCCATCGAGGCCCTCCTACAGGCGGAACCGGACGTCCTCGACTTGAACCGAGCTGTGCTCTTGTCCATGCAGAGCGCCCGCACGCTCCGCTTGAACGAGTAGCTGGAGGCCGAGGACAACCACGGTGCAGAGACAAACGTCGGCAGCGACAGCTGGTTCGCGCCGGCAGCCAAAGACGACGAGGCCGTCTCTTTCCGCGAGCAGTGATAGTTTTTCTTTATGTTGTTGTTTTTATGGATCATTTGCTGTGTAAAAACATATATTTGTTATGCAAGTCGCCTGACTTGGGTCAGTCTACCATTTCAGGCGGTTGGATGAATATCCTACGTCTCCTAACCCTTCTTTCCTTCTTCCTCACCTCTTCTTCTTCCCCAACAGACCACCGCACGGGCCGTACGGATACTCCCCAACATGCGGTTGGATAAACATACTCTATGAACGAAAATTATGTGTCAGCGATAGGATGGCTGAGTTTGGTTTGTTCACATGCGACAGCACATGTCAGTGAGGGTGCGTTCCCTTGGTTGGGTTTGCGGCGTGCGGGAGCGACTGTGTGAGGGTGCGGTGCGACCGCGGCGTGCAGGAGCGACCGTGTGAGAGTGCGGTGCGACCGCGACAGCCGTGCGCAAGTGTACCTCCTTCTCATTTTGAAAACTTTAGGCAAGCTTGGCAAAAATGTGTGGTGAAGTTTGGCAATGCAAGGCCTAGACCCAAACAGGATAAGTACGTACGTACTAGGAGTACTAGTGTTAAAAAAAGGCGGGGTTTTCCTTCGCGGGATTTAATCGATACAAATCCTCGTTTCACGTGTCAATTAATGCATATATTTTTCTCCAAATACCAAAGAGCTAACCATCTCACTCCTCATCGCTTGATTAATGCAGCGCCATGCAAACCAACCTTCTCACTTATGCATGCATGCAGGAGATATTAATGTCCTTGGTTGCTAACCCCATCAATTTTGCCTCGATTAGTGTTAGTGGCCCTTTGCAAGTTGTAATTTTGATATACTGGCCTTGTGTACAAAAAAAGGAGGTAGTAACTATATTTGACTTCCTTCCCCATTGCGGTGACGTCGATGATATCTTTTTTTTGGTGGTTTGGCGAAGTGCGTTCGATGGAGAACACCATTGAGGGAGACCACGGTAAGTCGTTCGCAAGTGCCGCCTGCAAGCCGAGACAACCGCCTTATTTGCATCCAGGAAGTCCTTTACTATTACTACTAGGAGTACTAGTGCGGTGAGATGGTTTCTCGAAGAAGACGATGGAGAAGCGGAGTCAGCAAAGAGCAAAATGATGGTTGCTTCATCCGTGCTTTTGTGATTTGACGCCTCACTGCTTTGTGATTTGTGATAGAAGGGACACGGGAGTAGACTATGTGCTCTATACTGTACTACATGCGTCCAAGCATGGGAGAAAGAGGAGAGACGTTGCATTTTTCTATTCCTTCAATCAATCAATCAGGGAGCTTCGGTTCCATCTTTTTGGCTTTGGCAACACCGTCCACAATGGTTCCCACGATGCCAAAAGCTATTTTCACATTTGGCTACACATTGTGGATGCCCTTAACCATACCACTTGGTTTTGCTCTTATGTGCTATCTATACAAATCTCAATTATATTGATCTAAAAAATTATAGAATCAAGATTAGTAAAAAGGAGGTGATTTTGCCGCGCGGATGGCGGGGGAGGTTTCTTATTTGAGCAATGCTACATCCACGTAATGGTTTACGTAAAGTTACGAACTGATGTGATGTGGGACTATTTGATTGGATTAAAGGAGAGGATTAGGCCCACCCCACCTGAAAATCAGGGGGGCATATATAGATTAGATGGAAAGTATACGTAGCAGCTACGTAGCCCTTTGTAAGTCTAGGATTAGGCTTCTTATTTTCGAAGGACGTTGTCCTGGCGGTTTGCTAACATGCGGTCCCACGTGTCAGTGCTTTACCAAGCCGATCCGCGTCCCTCATGAGGCAGAACAACGGCAGAAGCAACACGTGGTTAAGTTGAAGAAGATGAGGGAGAAGTGGATTCAGCAACGAGTGAAATGATGTGATGGTTGCTTCATCCCTCCAACTTAACTGCGGGAAAGGTGCAGCTTTGTGATTTGACGCCTCATTGCTCATTACTATGCCGGCGCCATGACTGGGGTGCTTCACCCCGACTGCTCTGCACTGTATTCCGGTATGGCACGTGGACCCGGTAGCTTGATGTCCCACATGTCGACGAAAGGGACTAGAAGATTTATGAAAGCGAGCGCTCCACTCTTACGACAGAGGAGTAGACGACACGACGGCCCAGTGAACTGTCACTTGTAGTACTGTATAGTACTATAGTTTTGCTGTTTCGCACGATCCATCGATACAAACCCGATTAAACAGGAAAGGGCGGGATATTTTCCTCGCGGTAGATGATACTGGCCATACATTTCAAAGGCAATTTTAATGTATGCAAACTGAATAATTATAAGTAACAATATGATATCTAGTAAAACTAAAAACACATATGATTTATTGTGTTAGAGTGTAGTAGTAGTGCTGTATTGCATAGTTGTTAGATGTAACATGCGAGAACGTGTAGAGATGTAGTTTTGGAGGGCCTACAGAGAGAAAAGCGTAATACGGTCACCGAACTTCAGAATAAGCCGATTACGGTCACTATATACGTTTTGCGGTGATTATACGGTCACTTGCTCACAGTTCAGCATCGGATTGCACTCTGTTGACCGGCCAAATAGTCTGCGTGGCGCCATGTTGACTAGTTAAATTGACCACGTTCCTTGTGGGTCTCACCTGTCAGTTCGCATAGGCAAAAGGTCAGATAAACACAAATTTACGCAGGCGTGACAAGGCTCCAACCCGTGCGCGGGAATCACCTGGTTGTGTATGTGTCTGTCAGGGCCTGATGTGTGCGCATGCACGTGTAGGTTGAGCACTTGAGCGTGAGAGTGTGTGTTGGTCGTGTGGTGTACTGGTGTGTGCATGCGTGCGTGCGTGTGTGCGTGTGAGTGTTGCGTGCGTGCGTGTGAGTGTTGCGTGCGTGCGTGGCTGCGTGTGTACGTGTGAGTGTTGCGTGCGTGCGTGGGTGCATGTGTTTGTGTGAGTGTTGCGTGGATGCAGTTCGTGTGCATGCGTGCGTGTGTGTATAATCACCACACCAGCTCCTGTGTGTTAAAACAGACGGCTCAGCATACCAATACAAGGCCACCTTGTCCGCTGTGCCCGCGGTCATGACTTCGAACCACCGTCCAAATATATTTTTGTCGTTTGTTTTCATTCTTACTAGCAAGATGCCCGTGCGTTGCACGTAACATCAAGATGCATTTGTATGACTTGTTTATCTTGTGAGAGAGAAGGATGAACGAGGGAAGGCCTTATTTGCAAATGTGGAGAGGTGTGTGGGTACCTTTTTGCAAAATTGCCATAGTTTCTTTCCTATCCGTCAGATATAAATCGGACGACCTATATTGCAGGATGGCAGGCACACCATCATCACCAACTTTGTTTTTTATAAGAGTGTATTTTATGTATTTTATAAGAGTGTAGATGTAGAGTAGATACAAGTCGACAGGTGGGCACGATGGTAGTGAGATAATGTGATGCAACACTAGAGGTGCCACGTGGAGCGTTTAATTGGTCAACTAGTCATGTCATGAGCAAATACAGAGTTGTACGGTGAGCCCGTCACTGTATAATAACCACTAAACATAAAAGGTGACCGTAATGAGTGGATTCTGAAGTCCAATGTACGTATCGTGCTTTCGCTTCAAATACAATGATCGTCATTGCATATATCGCGAGAGAAAGATGAAACATGCGTGAATTTTCTGGGGGCTTACTTTTAGAGGACCTGGAGATAGTTTTGTGTGCATACGTGAAAGGGGCGTACAGGGGGGTATGCGATGGAGAGAGAGAGATGCTCTTCGTTTCTCTTTATTATGACTAACTTTGTATATAGTATAAAAATATACAAATTCACAGTGCGGAATAAATATCATTGTGGACACCATGCAATGCAAATTAGCGTTCGTACTCCTCCATATAACTTTGTAATGTTGTATATATGTAGAAACTCTAAAATAATTTTTTGGCCACACTTTATTCAAAAGGAATGTTGTATGCGAAATAAACGTGAAGAGAGGGCTTTTTAGATCAATGGGGTACGTGATGTAACATGTGTGAATGTGTAGTTGATGCATTTGGCGGGGCCTAGAGAGGTATGTGTGTGTATTACGTATTCGAGAGAGGCATGGATAGAGGGGCCGACGCGGGGCGTGGGAGAGATAGCACGAGAAATGAGAGTGGTCTAGAGAGAGAGACGAATATGACGTCACGACAAGAGATTCCATTCCCTTGAGTGTGTATATGCAAGGGGGGAGGGAATAGAGGCGAAATTTTCTGTGTGGGTGTGAGAAGATAATGAGACGTGGGGGCAGAGGGTGTGTCACCGCGTGAGGTCCGGTGGGTCGAGGTGAGGCCCTTCGTTCGGTTCCGTCCTGCGCCACATTAGTCGGCCCGTGACGCATTTAGGAAGACCCATGGATGACTAGTCGTACAAGACAAAGATAGCAGAATTGTGAAGGACTCTGTGTCCACTGACAAAGTCGGCTAGGATTTGTAACCCTAGGTTCTCGGACTAAGGTAACCCCTTTATCTCTGATATTACTATTCATCCAACCTAACTTTAAGGGGCATCCTACAGAATGCTCTGCTAGAATCGTACTCGTCGATTAGGAAGAGAGGTGTGAGACAATGCGTGAGAGACAGGCGTAAAGACAATGTGCGTACATGAGACACGTAGGCAGGTCCATGTATATAGAAAGGGTCGATGAGGATTGTGCGTGTGTATGTTTGCGAGAGGAAGAGTGCTTGTGATAAAGGTTAGTGAAAACAGTAGTAAATGGTTACGAGAGGGAGGGAGGGTTATATCTAGAGCATGTGTGCGAGAAAGACACCTCGGGAGAGAGTGTGTGAGCATATGTGAGAGACCACCGATGGAGAGTGAAACTACACGTAAAAGACTGCTCTACACATTGATTAAAGATATAAATTGTATCCAAATATTAGGATGGGATCATGATATTTGCAATTCGTGTAAGGAGCGGTCATTGATCCATCAGACATCTAGATTATCGAATTTGAGCATGTCTATGTTATTATTCGACACAATTGATCCACATAGTTAGTATTTTGAACTCCAGACAATGCATCGCTTTAGCAATCGAATATAAACGTGAGTATAGTTCATGTTGTGTGTGTAAAGCACATTATACATACGAAAGTTACACAATGGACATTATAAATAGCTACCTATGAACTAGCATGCATTTGAATTCAACTTAAGGTGGTTTAAAAAAATCGAATTCAACATGAAGTCCATTCAATTATTTGAATTTGATATCATGGCATTTGTAAACCATACCTAAATTATGGGGGCACCAATCTTTGCTCTGATTTTGTACATAATAGCATATGTAGTCGTGTACAAAATAGATTCAAATTTAGCTCCTCCATTCCAAAATAATCGTAGTTATAGGATTTTCAAGTGTCAAAATTTCAAAAAGAAGCGGATAATTTAATGAGGTTTTCAAACATACAAGGTCAAATATAACGTTGTCTATTTAGGTCAATCCTCATAGTTCAAGAGTACTCTAAACGTGAATGCTTGTGTTTCAAAATTTCGAACGAAGCGCCAAAAGAGCCTCTACTCGCCCGAAACCGCGTGAGACCAATGTTTGGTAGTACAAGGAAATTACTTTTCTAATAACTCCGACCCGTGAAACCTACCGGCCCGACGTCCAAAGGTCTAAACCGGGGTAGGTTTGTAGCTTCATCTAGACGCCACGCAACCGCATCCGAAAAACATTCATACACAATGGCCGCCTAAGCACACATGCGCGCGGCCGAAATCGCTCCCGCCCACTATTTGGGACACCTGGGATTACCATCCTACCCCCGACCCGCAGTAGGTCCGAAATTTAAGAGGGGGGCAAAGTTTGTACTTTCCCCAAATTTCAAACAAGCGCGTCCCATCTTCTGTTCAAAAAAGCCAAAAACAAGCGCGTCCCAGACCGAAACATGGTTCCCCCCCACCCGTCCGATTCCCCATTCGTACTCCGTGGGCGCCAAAACTACCTCTCCACCAGCCGCGAAACCCCGGCGTCCTCCGTCCGCCACCCCATCCCACCCATCAACCGCCGCCCTCCTCCATCACGCCGGAGCCGATACCCCGACGTCGTCGTCCACCGCAACCTCAACCGCAACGCCCTCCACGGCTAGTAGTTGAAGCCGAGGCCGAGCCGTCCGTACCCGAGCCAGTTCAACCACGCCGTCCTGCGCCTCACCGCTGCCGCTCCAACTTCGCCACCCTCCACCGCACCGGAGCTGTTCCTGCTACGCCGTCCTTCGCCGCCTCGGATCTGCTTCCCCTCCGCCGACATACGGCCACGGCAACACAGTCAACAATTTGGCCATGGGTTCGTCCAAGCCTGCACCCTCCAGAACATCGGTTTCCCCGGTAAAAAGAAGAAGATCGGCGCGACATGTGGAGGTGACCACACCGGCAACCGAAAAAGGTACTCCTCTTCCCTTATTCGTGCAAATCTTACGTCTCTGCTTGCACGGTATTCATCCCACAGAAGACACTAGTTGACCGCTTCTTCTTGATACTAGATGTTCCTAGTAACTCGCGATGCACAAGGTTTCTCCTCATATACTATTTCACCTTAGCTAGAGGTCCGTCGCCCCCCTGAATTTCAATTTCTGGCCAGTTGATTCCCAATTAACGGAAGCATTCCCCGGCGTAACAGGCGCTAGTACGCCTATTACGCCGGGGAAGCAGCGCCTTGGTGTTTATCTTAGGGGCGTGTGCGGCCTAGAGCTACTGGCGCCCGATCTGGAGGTCGGCCGGGATTAAAGGGATGGCCTGGGGGCGCTGCCAAGCACGGCGGTGGTGTGAGGTCGATGGGAGGGCGGGGCGGCGGAGGCAGGGGTCTGGGCCGGTGGTCGCTGGCGGTTCGAGAAAGATCGTCAACAGTGACTGGCGGGAGGTAGACGAAGGCCATCTGCCCGTTCCTTATAGATCGGACGGTTCATTAAAAAAATCGACTGACCTATTTATTTTCAGTCGACTGTTATCTTAGATATGACCACATGTGGTGGTGTGCTGGAGGAGTACCTGCATTTCCTGTGCTCATATATTACAAAATCATACGGAGTAGAATCTAATTTTGTTTGCCATGCAATGTTGTAGAGCTATCATATGTCTCCTGTCATTTATTTTTCAGCCACCTGCTATCTGCTACTTTTACAGTGCACTAGTTCTGCACACACTTCACCCTTACTCTCACTATTGTGTTTTTATGCAAGGGTATTTCAGACTCTGCTGCCATGAGAGAAGCCAAAAAGAAAAGAGAGAAGTCGCTCCAGCTTCGTATGCGGGTAGGCAAGACACGTTACAGCGCTATAAAGGGTGCAGTGTCAGCAGATGGAGACGGTAAACGTAGCTCTGGAGTTGATGACCTCGCTCGCAATGAACCACCATCCCAGGTGCTTGCTTTAACTTCGCGGTGTCATATGTGGTTGCATGTTCCATATGGTGTCTAGCTTGTATTCGAAAGGCCGAAGTCGGTAAGATAAGGAAAGATATTTTTTTACATGAACCACCATCCCGTGAGCACCAGAAGACAAATAGCTAGTCAGGGCACTGGCCGAGCCAGTGACAAGCCCAGCAAAGATAGGCATCACCTGGAAGCCAACTAAAAAGCTGCGATGGTGGCGAAGCAGCCCGCCTCCCACCAGGCTCTCAGGTCCTAGATGATCATGCTCACCACTCCAGCCGGATGTCTAGCTTGTATTGCTTCCAATTTGGTTAAATTGCATCTGCTTAGCTTACACATTATACCTTTGAATATGACATGCCTTTCTGTTTTTGGTACATACTAGTACATCTGTGTATTAACCATGTTCTTACATCAAACTAATGTTCTTGTGTATCCCTCATCAATCACTTATGACGAGGCAGGCAGGCAAGGGGACTACTCCTCATTTAAAGAATGCAGCGTCAGCCTCCCGACATGATTCTCAAGAAACAGAAATGCTAGATGAAGATAGTGAACGTAGCTCTGTAGTTGATTACAGCATTTCCCCTACACTAGCATCGCAGGTGCTTGCTCTAACTTGGCAGCGTGATATGTGGTTGCATGTTGCATATGGTGTCTAGATTGTAATTCTTCCAATCTGGTTAAACTGCATGTGCTAGTCTGCTTAGCTTATACATTATACCTGTTAATGTGACATGCCTTCCTGTATTTAGTACATAGTACATCTGTCTATTAAGCATGTCCTTACATAAAACTATTGTTTTTTTGTATCCCGCATCAATCAACATGACGAGACACCTTTAGTATATGCAGTGCGATATTAGTTGCATCTTTCATATGATTTATAGCATGCGCTGCTTCTAATTTGTTGAAATTCCATTTATGATGGGACGCTTTTAACTTGGCAGAGTCATATTGGTTGCATCTTTCATGTGGTGTCTAGCTTGCATTGCTTCTTATTTGCTGGAATGGTTTCTGCTTAGTTTACACAAACAGTTGTGAACATGCCATGCCGTCCTGTTTTTCGTACATATTCCATCCTGGTATCATGTGTTTGCCTTACATCAAAGTAGTGATTGTCAGTATCATGCATGAATGAGTTCTGAAGAGAGAATTTTATTGCTTTTTCTTGTCGGTTTTACTTGACAATTCAAAATCAATAAAGCGGAAGGAAGTTAGCAAGGCAGCGGATAAAGGTGCTCCTTCCGAACGGAGGGCCTCTACAGTTTCTACTCCTCCACACCCCCAAGATGATTTCCAAGACAACACATGCATAGACACTCAACAAAGCTGTGTTTATGATGAGCACGTCTCCCCTAGTGCAGCATCACCGGTGCTCCCTCTAACTTGGCACTGTTATATGTGGTTGCATGTTATGTGTGATGTCTAGCTTGTATTGCTTCTAATTTTGTTGAATTCCATCTGCTTACTTTACACATTATACTTGAATAAGACACGTGTTCCTGTTTCTAGAACATACAATATCTGTCTATCACACCATGTTCTTACATCAAATTACTACTGTTGTGTAACCTGCAACAATCACTTATCATAAGACACGTTTGACTTCGGAGTGTGATATAGGTTACATCTCACATTCTTTTCTAGCTTGTACTACTAATTTGTTGAAATGGCACTTATGACGAGACAGTTTTAACTTGGTAGAGTGATATTCGTTGCATCTTTCATATGGTGTCTAGCTTTCATTGCTTCTAATTTGTTGAAATGCCTTCTCCTTAGTTTACACATCATAAGCTGTGAATATGCAATGCTGTGAATATGCAATGGCACTAATGACGAGAGACCTCTAACATGGTAGTGTGATGTTGTTTGCATCTTGCATATGATTTATTTCTTGTACTGCTTCACATTTGTTTAAACGCCATTTATGATGAGACACTGTTAACTTGGCAGAGCGATATTTGTAGCATCTTTCATATGGTGTCTACCTTCCATTGCATTGCTTCTAATTTGGTGAAATGTCTTCTTCTTAGTTTACACATCATAGTTCTGGTTATCTCTTCCGTCCTGTTTTTCATACATATTACATCCTCCTATCATGTGGTTGTCTAACATCAAAGTTCAGTTCGTCTGCATCACGCATCAATTTGTTCTGAAGAACTAAATTGTTATTCGTTTTTCTTGTCGGCTTGACTTAACATGGCACAGAGAAAGAGGAAGAAACACAGAATGGCAGGGAATGAGAAGCGGATGAATCCTGCAGATTCTGCTGGTACTGATGGTGCAATAGAAGGTCAAAGTCCAGCGGAAAATTCTACAAACACGGCATCCCATGCTACACGAGTTGCAAAAAAAGCCAAACAGAAACAAATAGCTGCCACCAAACAAGCAGAGACAGCCCTAGTTCTTGCAACACCTACCACAGTACTACCAGCTGCACGACTTACTCGTGCGTCAACTGAGCTAGCAGCACGTTCCCAAGCTCCCTTGCCACCTGACACTACTTCCCAAGCACTCTTGACACAAGACGAGTTGGCAATATCAGATGAACCTTGTGAGCTTCAACAGCAAGAAGGTAGTTGCTGGAGTCAAGTTACAGTTGCATGCTTCTTTATATGTAGTCTCACAGTTTGATGTACACTAACACTTCCTATGTTCGTTGTTGGACTAGCACCTAGGCGCAAGAGGAAACAAACATCAGGGATAATGCTCGATAGGTTAACTAAATCTAGAGGAGGAAGAATGGAGATCCGTTTTGAGGCAGGTTTAAAAAGGCCACGTGATGCTACAGAGTCAGCCAAGTTAGTATCAGAGGCAGCGGTTGCCGTTAGGTGTCATGTACGTATCCTCCCAACATGGATTCAGTACAGGAATGACAAAGACGAAACCCAGTTCAACACCTTCCTCGACCATTTATCTGTAAGTATGGTTATGTATGGAAACTAGTAATATCGTCTTGCTCTGTCCCATACTTTCTAGGTTGCTGATAATGAGACTCCCATAATTTTCAACAGATGAGGTTCAAGTTGGATAGCCAAGATGATGCAACCAGACAAGCTTGCACCCATGTTTTCAAGTCTGCTCTGCGACAGTATCGGTATAACTTGAGGAAAACTCACTTTGAAGGCAAGGCTAACAGTGAACTTTCCCAAACATCTCCAGTGGAAAATATATCGGATGAAGACTGGAGGGGCCTTGTTAAACACTGGTCTGATCCGAAGTATCAGGTACATTATATATATGTGATCAGATCACATGTTGAAGTCCTATTTACGCATGTGCCACACAAATCTATCTTCTTGTAGGTGAACTGTTCAAAGAACAAGGCCAACCGTACGAAAGTGAAATTCCAACAGACGACAGGATCTCGTAGCTATATTGCACACTGCGAGGCTCTTGTAATTAGCTGCTGTTTCACTCTTTTCGCTGTACCATATTATCAGATCTATATTGACTTGTTCGAAATGCAGAGGAAAGCCCGCAAGGACCAAAAAGTACCTGAACCAAATGCTGTGGAAATCTTCAAGGACTGTCACACCAGCAAGAAGAAGGGCATGACTACACCAGTCAAAGCCGCTGTTGTAAGTCCTTAATCCTCATGCCTTTTAACTACTACTTACTCTGACTTGTGCCTTGAACTGCATGGTTTGCAGCCAATGTCTATTACTCTTTTCAATTTTATACACAATTGTCTTAGCGTATCATTGCACCTTACAAGGTTTAAAAGAGAGGAGTGATGTTCCTTTGATCTTGACCCGTAATCTAGTTCCGTGCTGGACTTGCCCACACAACGTTACAATTGCCTGTTTGTCTGTTCTCAGTTGTTTTGTGATATGAATGATGTCATACTATGCTTACCGTATTATAAACTTCGTCTCTTTATCCTTAGCCCTCAATACAATGTGAAGAAATAGACAATACATTAGCGATGGTACATGGTCATATGTTTGGAACCTGGTTTTATTATGTACTTTGCAATAAAATACAACTAATATTTTACATGGGTTCACCAGAATAAGTTCTGTATATAGACCAAAGCTATTTTGTTTGGTTTTGCTGCCTCCTTAATATCTTCTGTTCTGGTACTACTAATGTAAAACCTCAACTTTTCAGCGAGCTATGGAAAAAATGGTGGAACCGCCACCTTCTGAAGGTGGCGAGGCAACTATAACCGCAATGTCAGCTCTTGCTGCAGTGGGTCAGTACCTGTCCACTAACAGTGCCAAAAGCACGTTCCTGCGTAATACTGGGTTGGTTGTTAAGGCAATATCGTCCAAACTGCCTCATGATCAAGATATGCAAGCTCAAAGCAATGTTGTATCTGCGCTCCAGACACAAGTCCATTCCCTAACAGAGACCCTTTGTGAAACAAGGAGAAACATTGCTCAATGTCGTCAAGATATGCATGGTTTTGAAACCAGACTATCAGACATTTGCTATGTTGTTCAGGAGCCTAGGGGAAATGAAGGCGAGGGTTATGGTGCTCCATCGGACAATACAGCATGAAAACGTAACAGTCAGGTCAAATGAACTGAGCTTCTGAACTTCTGGTGGTGCATTTATCTGCTAGACTGTTAAGTTTTATGCCAACCTTCCTTTTGTTATATAGTTGTAATTTGTTTTGGTGCGATACAAAATTTATTCTTAACGTGCAGCCACCGGCTGAAGAAAACAGCAAGCCATTTTTGTATAGTGTAGGGTGTTCCCTATATTTGCACTGGTGGCGATCTTTGATGCCGAGTGGATGTAATCTGTGCAATCGCCTTAATAGCCTAGCGTTAGTTTCGGCCTTATTTATTTCCTAGTCTTCTTTTTCCCTGGTTTGCTAGTGGCCGCAACTACCATGGGCCATATACGGGCCGTAGGATCCATGGGTCTCCTACGGGCCGTCGATAAATGGGCCTGTAATCGGTGGGCCTCGGGCCGTCGGATAAATGGGTCTACATGGGCCGTAATCGGGCGTAATTGGTATCGGCCCAGCACGGTAACAGGCCGTTAACAGGCCGTAGGACAGCAAAGGCTTAATTCTGTCACAGGCATAACGGGTCGTTAATGGGCCAGAATATAGGACGGGCTGGAAACGGCGCAACGGGTTAACAGGCCAGAAACGGGCCGACTCTTGCCATGGGCCGAATTTGGCCCATTAGGGTAACAGGCCAGTAACGGGCCGACTCTTGCCATGGGCCGAATTTGGCCCATTAGGGGAACAGGCCAGTAACGGGCCGACTCTTGCCATGGGCCGAATTTGGCCCATTAGGGGAACAGGCCAGTAACGGGCCGGAAGTAATCGAGGGCCGAAAAGGAGCCCAAGAACGTATGGGCCGTCAATAGGCCGAAAGCTAACACGGGCTGGAAACGGCCCATGTAAATCACGGGCCGTTAACGGGTATAAAGAAAATTACTGTTCATTATGGGCTAGAGTCACCGTGGGCCTGTAAAGGGCCGAAAGATACGAAGGCCTCATATGGGCCGAAAGACGTCGTGGGCCATACATGGGCCGAAAGTGAAATGGGCTGGTGTTATATTCGACGGCCCACATGACGTTGTTGGGCCGATTTCCTTTAGGGCCTAACGGGCCGTGAGTTAACGGGCCGTAAAATGGGCTATTTGCGAAGAGACCGTTAACAGGCTTTTCATGGGCCAGCCCGTTAACTTTTGACCAAGTCAAACGGGCCGGCTTTGTAAGCTAAATGGGCCAGTGGTGGGCCGTGGCACGTGTCGACATATCATAGGCGCCTATCTGACCCACTGACGAGCTGACACGTGTTTCGTCCGGCCAATAAGAATTTTACACGTGGAAATTTCCCATTGGTCGGGGCTGTTAACGGGTTATCGGATCCAAAACCCGACCCGATAGCTTAACGGCGTTCCGTTACGGTGGATGCCACGTGTCGGTCACCCTTGACGAAAGCACTTCTGTGACGCGCGATTTATCGTCATGGAAGTGGACACTTCCGTGATGATAATTTTGGTAATGTCATGGAACACTTCTACGACAGCACATGTATGACTATCTTGATTCTGTCATAAAATCGTCATTGATGTACATGCATGACAAAAAACGCGACCTACTGTGACAAACACGTATCATCACGGAAGTGTATTTTTTTGTAGTGGAGGGAGCAACACATCCGGGTGATTGCGGCGCTGTTTGGGAAGGAGGTGCCCCCAGTTCAGGCTATGAGCTCCGGCACGACTGTCGTGGTTGGGGCGTCTTGATGGACCCACATCATGGGTGTTGGAGTAGGGTGGATCCACTTGTTCCTATGGATTGGAACCCGCAGGTGCTATGTTGGAACGTGAGGGGGCTCAACAACATGTCCAAAAGGAACGCGGTGAGGAACTTCATTAGCGAAGCTAAGGTCAATTTGGTGTGTCTCCAAGAGACAAAACTTGATGTAATTGACACTTATGTGGCTATGCAATGCATAGGGCCATCCTTTGATGGTTTTGCCTACTTGCCGGCTACGGATACTAGGGTGGTATACTTGTGGGATGGGATACTTCCATTTTGGTGATTGATAACCTCAGCATGGACAACTACTCCCTCACGGGACAGGTGCATAATAAGGATGGGTGGGAATGGTGGCTAACGGTGGTCTACGGTCCTCAAGGTGATGAGCTTAAGACGCAATTCTTGTTGGAGCTCCAGCTTAGAAGGGATTTGTGCCCGAGACCGTGGATGGTGCTCAGGGACTTCAACATGATTTTAAACGCGAATGAGAAAAACAATGTGAATCTCAACAGAACCATGATGAGGAGGTTTAGGACGTTTGTGGATAACAACGAGCTCAAGGAGATTTACATGCATGGGAGACGTTTTACTTGGTCCAACGAGCGGGAGCTGGTGGTGATGACAAAGATCGATAGGGTCCTCGTGTCGGTGGAGTGGGAGCTGAATTTTCCGGATGTTCTACTTCAAGCCCTGTCCACAAACATATCGGATCATGCACCGCTTCATCTTTCCACTTCAGCACCTTTTTGTGTTAAGAAGGTTCAGATTTGAGTTGTTTTGGACCAGGCTGGATGGTTTTGAGCAGGCCGTAAAGGATGCTTGGGTGTGCGAGATGCAATAGTGGATCCTTTCAAGAGGCTTGATGCGTTGCTCAGGAACACCGCGGTGGCTTTGCAAGCTTGGGGCAGAGGAAGACCGACAATATAAAGGTCCAGTTGGCGATCGCTAATTATGTCATCCTTCGGCTAGATAGAGCCATGAAGGCCCGTGCGTTGACTATGGAAGAAAGGTGGTTACGGAGCTTGCTTAAAAGGGTGGTGCTGGGCTTGGCCTCCCTCCAGCGCACGATCGAGAGCCAGCGGTCGCGACTTCGGTGGATTAGGGAAGGTGATGCCAATACAAAGTTGTTCCAAGCCGTGGCAAATGGTAGGAGGTCCAAGAATTTCATCACAGATCTAAGGCACAATGGTGAGCTTATCACGGACCAAGAGAGGAAGGAAGAGCTCTTTACGGAGGCAGATGAGAATCTACTGGGACGTACTTCGACGCGGGTGGCTGAGGTGGACCTAGATTTCTTGGACATGGAGGAGCACGAACTCTTGGAGCTTGATGCCATTTTTATGGAGGAAGAAGTGTGGAACACCATCAAGGAGATGTCGCCGGACAGGGCTCTGGGGCCGGACGGGTTCATCAACACCTTCTATCAAAAGGCTTGGAATATCATCAAGCAGGACGTTATGGCCGCGTTCCTTAAGATATATGTTGGTGATGGACGTGGGTTTGGCAGGCTTAACCGGGCACACATTGTGCTCATTCCTAAAAAGCCAGACGCCGAGGAAGTAGGTGACTTCAGACCGATTAGTCTTACTCACAGTGCGGCTAAGATCTTCGCCAAGATGTTAGCTAATCGGGCACGACGGAGGATGAAGGAGATTATGACGGCCAACCAATCGGCCTTCATTTGTGGGAGGCATTTGAATGACAACTTCTTATTGGTGAGGCAAGTTGCTAGGAAGATCCATGTAAGGAAAGAGGCGGGAGTTTTTCTGAAGTTGGACATCTCATGTGCGTTTGACTCGCTCGCTTGGCCGTTCCTTTTCGAGGTGATGAGAAGCAAGGGCTTTGGACATAAATGGTGTGATTGGATTGCCATACTTCTCAGGACAGCTAGTACCAAAGTGATAGTGAATGGTGTGCCCAGGAGAAGTTTCGTCCATGTCAAGGGTCTGAGGCAAGGTGACCCCGTCTCGCCTTTGTTGTTCGTGATTGCTATGGATGTGCTCTCTGCGATCATGATCAAAGCCGCTAGTATGGGAGTGATCAGTACCTTTACTGGCATTGCGGCTCACCAATCGGTCTCGATATATGAGGATGACGTGGCCTTATTTGTCAAACCAAGGGAGTCGGATCTCACTTTCATCACATCAGTCCTTCAGGTGTTTGGTGATGCGTCAGGGCTAAGGGTGAACTACAACAAATCACTGGCTATCATGATCCATGGGTGTGAAGCTGACAAGATCCGTGTGGAGTCCATACTACACTGCCGCCTGGGAAACTTTCCATGCAAATACCTCGGCCTGCAGTTGGCGATGCGGCAGCTCACTAAAGCGGAATGGCAGCCCATGTTGGACCAAGCCAAGAGCTTTGCCCCGGCATGGCAGAGAGGTCTCTTGCATCGTCCGGGTAGGCTGGTGCTTGTGAAATCGGTGATTGTGGCTAAGCCAATTCACCATTTCATGATCGAAGATGCTCTGCTTTGGGTATTCGATGAAATTTACCAATGGATGCGTGGTTTCTTCTGGGTGGGCAAAAACAAGGCGAATGGAGGTCAATGCTTGGTTGCTTGCAACCTGGTTTGCAAGCCAACTTGGCTTGGTGGTCTAGCGGTGCGTGATCTACGGCTCCAAGGTTTGGCTCCGCGAGTTCGTTGGGAGTGGCTACGGCGAACTGACCCGGGGAGGCCGTGGCAAAGACTATCGATGGCCGTGGACCGGGAAGCTCGAGCGGTGTTTGATAGCCTTGTTCGCATAGTAGTTGGGAGAGGTAACAAGGTTTTGTCTGGAGGGATAGATGGATTCACGGTTTCTCCGTTAAGGACATAGCGCCTCTCATACACGCCCAAGTGGACACGCGAACCGTCAACAAAAGGACGGTGCAGGAGGGGTTGGATAATGGCAGGTGGCTATTGGACTTGAATGGTGAGCTGAATTTTGGGGGTCATCTGCAACTCTTGCACCTCAACTTGGCCATCAGCACGGTTATTCGTGATCCATCTAGTGAGGATTCTTTCTCGTGGCCGGCGGACCTGTTCGGCTGCTACACAGCTCGGTCCACTTATCACAGATTGTGCCTCGGAGCGGAGAGGGTGCCATTTGCCTCTTGCATTTGGAAAAGTTGGGCTCTTCTCAAGTGTAAACTATTTGCATGGCTGTCGGTGCAACATCGGATTTGGACGTCGGATAGGAGAGCGAGGCATGGCCTGCAGGAGTTGCCTTCGGCTTGTTATACCTGTCTCCAAGAGGAGGATAACGCGGAACACATCTTGGTGCAGTGCGTGTATGCTAGGGAAGTGTGGCACAATATTTGGACCGTGCTGGATTTGCAGGGCCGCATTCCGGAGGCTCAGGATCGCTTGTTGGATTGGTGGCTGGAGGGTCGGCGTAACTTTAGGAGTGGTTGGAAACGCGGTTTTGACACCCTTGTCATCGTCACAATCTAGGCCCTCTGAAAGCAACGCAACGCGAGACTTTTCAACAGGACGAACCAACAATTACAGGCGCATGGCCTGGCCATTGCCATTTTGGAGGAGCTAAAGGAGTGGAAGGCGGCAGGACTAGGTGGAGGAGGGTTTAGCACGTTTTGTGAGAATGTAGGCATAGTCTAATGTGTGGGGTGTTAAGGGTGTGTGACTAAGATGGAGGCTTATTTCATCTTATGGTTTCTTGTAGATTGTGTTTTTTTCTCTTCTATGAAGATAAGGTATGTCTTTGGTGTACTCTTGAAAAAAAAAGTTAGAGCAGGGTTAAAGGGTGGCATCACCTGATATTTCCCCCGCGAGGACATTTGTCCGTTTTGTGAACCGCGCGTTGGAGTTGCCCTTCCTCCGCTGCTGTCCGCATCCTCTGGCTCGTAGTCGTAGGACACGGACCCGGCTTCAGCCCGGCACGTCCTTCTCCACCGCGCATCCCCTCTCCTGGCGAGCGGCCGGCCACGGGCAGCCACATCGCCTCCGCCGCGCCACCGAGTCGATTGTCTCGAGCGCACAACACCCCGCGGCGACCTTGCCAACCAATCACAGAGGAGCTCGGCCACCCCCTGCGTTCTGTGCAAACGTTGTGAAACAGTCAAACAGATCCCCAATTCGCCGCATCCGACTTGATGGACGGCCGCCGAAGAGGCGAGCGGGAGGTGAACCGGTGGCATACAGGTCCTGAGGAGGCGCGTGAGAGGGACTCCGGCTCCTCCTCCCCGGCTGCCATCCTCCTCTTTGCCCTCATCGGCGCCACTGTCACCACCGCTGCTGTACGTCCCCCCCCCCCCCCCCCCCCCTTCCCGGCCGCGCGTTCTGTAGCTCTAATTCGAGACGCGACAGTACTTTATAGGGTGTGCGACGCTGCTTTATTGTTGCTGTAGCGTAGATGGACAACGTTGAACTGAAGCAAACTCATGAAAATGATCATTCACTTAACAGTTACTCCACTTGTGTGTTACCGATGCATTTAGGTAATGTGATTGTGCATCTGTTTCTGGGAGTGTTTGCAGGTTGGTCAACTGCGCCGCACCTTTGGCTGGTTCTACACTCAGGTATATGAAATGCTCATCTTGTGATTCTGAAATTCATCATTAACCAAATTGTAAGCAGCATTGGGAGAGATAGTTAAAATCGTTTTCTTTCACTGAAGCTTAGCAGATCAGAACCATATGTCTACTGGGAAGACATACCTCGTGGGCCGAATAGGTGTGGTGATGCGTGGCGATATTACCGGAGGACGCGTGAGACGAACGAGGATCAGAGGAAGAGAGTGGTCGGTTCCTTACTTGCATATAGGAGATTAGGATTGTTTAATGTTTTTCTGGATATTTACATTTCAAAACTTATGCTAAAAAGTGTAGTGTTGTGAATGCCTCAAACCTTGCTTCTGAATTATTAAGATTAACTTCATAGAACATGAACGGCTTTAAAGGTTAATAGTTATAAACCAGCTGAAACTTTTACCCCCTCAAGTTGAAATTCTTTATCTTATGAAAATTTCGGTGAAGCAACCGCACCATTTTCTTAATTATAGAGTCACTATGTTAGTCCCATATTTATGTGCTGATATGTTTCAACTAATCATCAACCAACATTAGCGCTTTCTGTAGGAACGCATCATGCACATGCAAGATATGTTCAAGAAGGAGAGAAGTAAATGCCGGGATTATCGGACTCGCAATGGCCATAATCCAACCTATAATCAGCATAGTCGAAGAGAAGACTGGTATGAAGACGCAGAAACATTTTATGCCAATCAAAGAACAAATTTCAGATCAAGGCCCAGGGAAGCTATGCAGTACAGTATGTCACATCACTATTCTGTCTTGGGCCTAAACAGGTATATCATAAAAGCTCTTCATGTACTTTCTAGTTGTGTATGATGATAGTTGAGCTTGTATGAGCCACTTTCATACTACAGTGGTCCTTCGGCCCATGTTTTCTCGTTAGATGTGCAACATGTTACAGATATAGGTTACATGTAACTGTCTCCCTTCTCCTTAGGTTTGTTCTACCAACTGTTCTTAGATTGTCCCATACTCCTTAGGTTTAGTTTACCAGCTGGTATCTGACTCTCTTATACCGAATCTGCCTTTATGGAATCCTGAATTATTGCCGCACATTTTGGATAAATTTCTCTTGCCTGGAAATTTATATACTGATACAGACATATGTTATACTCATAATTTTCTCATCGGTAAGATTTCTACTTTTTGTTACATAGGTCAAGACCAGAACCATTTTCAGATGCTGAGATTAAGGTCTGCCTTCTTTTACTTGTCATTTTGTGACATAGAATTCTCAGCTGAAAGATTGCCGTTATTTTCTGATATATTCTGTAGCACTTGCACTTCAGTCTTGTAGGTGAAGACAAAGTAACTAAAACGTTTTCGTTCTTACTAATCGCACTGCACTTTCCTTTGTACTCGGTACAATTCAAACAACAAGTTGGGGTAGGCTAGTGTTGAAACCCATAAGATCTTGAAACCAAGTCATGGTTCTGGCATGGGGATAGCTAACTTCCATGCACCTATGTCCATGACTAGTTCTTTGGTGATACTAGATGATGCCCCGCGCGTTGCTGCGGGAACCTTGATAAAACAGATGCATAAATAGATGCTAAAAACTAAAAATATTGCAGACATATTTAAGATTGCTCTCAGTTTATTTTTTAAAAACAATAAAGCATGTGAATCATGTGATAAAATGTTATATAAAAAGAGAAAACTATTGGATTGAAGTTAACGGGGTGCCTACATAACAAAAATGTATAACATGACCTACATATAATTGCTCCAAGCATCCAACGTATGCACCGTCTCTGCCCACACAAAAAATGGTGAAACAAATTGACATGCATGATTGTTGAGGCGACATGGTTGCATGGATAGACTAGTGCACAAATTATAACCTATGACCACATGCATGACTTGGTGATGTGGCATAGTTGCATGATAAGGAAAAATATGTAGTGGGCTGCAACTATTTAAGAATAGAGGATTCCAGTCATTCAGATCTCTTTTTATGGACACCTCCCATGTCAAGTTTGGTCTACCCTGACCTCTCTTGACATTATCAGCACGCTTTAACCGTCTGCGATGCACTGACTCTTCTAGAGGCCTACGTTGTATATGCCCAAACCATCTCATCAGATGTTGGACAAGCTTCTCTTCAGTCGGTGCTACCCCATTGAGACCACATATCTCATCATTTCAGACCCAATCCTTTCTTGTGTGGTCACATATCCATCTTAACATGCACATCTCTACTACACCTAACTGTTGGACATGACACCTTTTAGTTGGTTTACATTCGACGCCATACAACATCGTAGGTTGGATCACCATCCAACTTTTGTGGCACTCTTGTCAGTGAGGACGCTACAAGCTTGGCGCCACTTCATCTATCCAGTTTTGATTTGATGGTTCACATCTTCATCGATATCACCATCCTTCTGCAACATTCCCCAAATATCGAAAGGTGTCCTTGTGAGGTACCATCTGCTCATCAAGGCCTCCTCCTCATGCCTAGTAGTACTGAAACTGCACCTCATGTACTTAGTTTCAGTTGCACTAAGCCTAAAACCTTTCGATTCCAAAAGTCTGTCTCCACAGCTCTAATCTATTAACACCCGTCTGACTATCATCAACTAGCACCTCATCATCCGCAAAGAGCATACACCATGGGATTTCTCCTTGTATATCCCTTGTGATCTCATCCATTACCAAAGCAAAAAGATAAGGGCTCAAAGCTGACCCTTGATGACTCCTATTTTAATTGGAAAGTCGTCAGTGTCGCCATCACTTGTTCGAACACTTGTCACAACATTATCGTACATGTCCTTCATGAGGGTAATGTACTTTGTTGACACTTTGTAGTTCTCCAAGGCCCACTGCACGACCTTCCGTGGTATCTTATTATAGACCTTCTCCAATTCAATGAACACCATATGCAGGTCCTTCTTTTGCTCCTCGTATATCTCCATAAGTTTTTGTACCAAGAAAATCGCTTACATGATCTACCTCCCAGGCATGAAACCAAACTGGTTTTTGGTCATGCTTGTCATTCTTCTTAAGCAATGCTCAATGAGTCTGTCCCATAGCTTCTCCACCATAATTAGTACAACTTTGGACATCCCCCTTGTTCTTGAAGGTTGACACTGATATACTCTGCTTGTATTCTTTGGGCATCTTGTTTGACCAAAAAATGAGGTTAAAAAGCTTGTTAGCCATACTATTGTTAGAGCAACTCTAGCAGACCCCGCAAAACGCCCGGCCCGCAAAAATTCCGGCGAGTATGCGGGCTCGGCCCAATTTTCCGGCCAGAACAGAGCCCGCATACTCGCCCGGCCCGCAAATTTTTTTGCCGCAGCCCGCAAACCGCACGCCCCGAGCACTATAACTGCGGTTCCGCGACCCTTTTGCAGGTCCAAACCCTATCCCCCCGCCGCCGCGAGCCACCCAATTCCCCTTTCCCCTCTCCACATTTGTCCACATATTCTTTGTGTCACCTCATTCCTCCCAAGGGCTCTCCTTAATAACCCTCTCCTTGAAAGCCCGAGCTGCCTCCTCCTTCGATTTTGGCGCGCTTATCTCACTGTACACAAATCCAAAAGCGGAAGTCAACAACCACAAGTTTAAGTTGAGGGACCACACTTTCTCCGGGTATCACCTTACAATCTAGGCGTGTCTTCTCTTCTCGAGAGGACGAAATCAATCCGGCTGGAGTGTTGATCACTACTAAAAGTCACTAGATGGGGTTCTCTCTTTCTAAAGAGGGCGTTAGTTACGATCATCTCGTAGGCTAAAGGGCAGCTTAAAGACATCCTCTCCTTCTTGATTCCTGCTGCCATAACCCAAGCCCCCATGCACCCCTTCAAAACCTGTGTTAGATGTACTCACGTGGCCATTGAGGTCTCCACCTATGAAGAGTTTCTTGCCAATAGGTACATTCCTAACCATGTCCTCTAGGCCTTCACGGAACTCCCTCTTGGTGCTATCATTGTAGCCTACTTGTGGGGCGCTGATAACATTAAGAACTAAGTCTCCAACGACCACCTTGACTAGGATAATCCGGCCCCCTTGCCTCTTGACTTTTATCACTCCCTACTATTGTTGATCAAGATGCATACTCCGTTCCTTTTTTTAGCTGTCCCCGAGTACCACAGCTTGAAGCCGGTATCCTCCACCTTCTTCGCCTTTTGCCCCTAACATTTGGTTTCTTGGACGCATAGGATATCAACACCTCTCCTCACCACTGTATCAACTAACTCCCGTAACTTATCCGGCAGGGACCCTACGTTTGAGCCACCTGTGGATCCTACTAGGCTCGGCTAGCTTCCTTACCCTTCGCACTCGTCGAGTCAAACATGAAGACCCTTGCTCATTTTTCACTACACTCGGGCGTCAATGTAGCACGTGACTAACGATGCGATGACCCGAACTTTGCTCACTTATCACCGTATCTAGATCAAGATACGGCGCGCCACCAAGGGGTGACGGCGCGGCCCTTGCCCATTTAATTCCACACTCGGGTTCCGATATGGCGCGTCGCTAAGAGGGTTACGCCCCAACGATGTTCTTCTGGGTTTCATCTCCATAAGAGTGGCTGAATTTTGATGTTGGCTCGCCAAGCCTATCACAAGCATCCTCCACCCGGGCTTGGGACCGGCTATGTTGAGACAACATAGGCGGAGTTGATATTACACTAAAATGCATTTTAGAAATTTAAGGGCGTGTTCGGATCCCCTCCAGCTTCTAACTCCACCAACTCCACAGATGATTTTGACCTGAACGCTTGGCAGTGGCAAGTTGCTGTAAATTGGGCAAACTCCAGATTTTCCAATCGGTGTAGCTGGGCCGACCGACCTCCTGGTTTTTGCGCTGCAATTGGGCTGCCTCCAGCCAGCCCAATCTGCGACAAACAGGCCACAGCCCTTCGAGCTGGGCTGTAGCCCTGAGAGAAGCTGTCGATGCAGGATCTGGGATCGCTACCTGGAGCTAGAAGCCACGAAGAGAAGCTGGATCGTAGAGTTTTGTGAAGCTGAAGGGGACCCGAACACGCCCTAAGAACTGACGTTTACTTAATGCATCTCTTATGTGCATCGGTGGCCACTAGTTAATGGAGACATAGTTTACTACCGAAGGGCGTGTTTGGTAGCCAGTCTCACCCTAGCATCGTTGTTCTCCTGACACATGCTGAGTGCATAGAACTACACTGTGTTTGATAGCTTGTATGTGCTGAGACTTGCTGAGCTGAGAGCAACTCTAGCAGAGTCGCCATAAGTGATCGATCGCCATAATAACTGCCCGTATGGCAATGATTTTGGCCGAAATGGATGGGCTAGCAGAGCCGCCATCCTGCGCTCGACCGCCATATGTTTTGGAGGCCGCTCCAAATTGAGCATGTGAGCCTGGGGGGGTTGTTTTGGAGCATGCTCCATCCCCAACGGACCGCATGGAGGGAAGTTTTACCTCTCTCCTCGTCCTCTTATGCGGCCTCTCTTCTCTCACTGCCAATGGCACAGACAGCCGTACCAATCCTGCCGCTCATCTCAGCGGGAAACAGGCCAATTAATGGAGGCCGCTGCTTGGTTAACTCCTCGTGCTATTTCCTGCCTCCTTTTCTTGTCACCCGCCATGTTTACCACCACGCGCGCTATTTCTCACCATCAGCCACCCACGGCTATAAAAAGGCCGGCGCTTTCCCGTCCTAGCTCATCTCCCACCGCCCACAGCTCCACTCCACTTTCCTCGCTTTACCATGTCGCTTCCCCTGCAGCCGGACCAGGTGCCGCTGTTGGAAGAGCAATGGATGCTGGATGAGGAGGCAACTGCCCTCATCGCAGAGGAGTGGGATCACTATGGCGCGCTGGAGCCTGGAGGATCCTGCCTTATATGTACTAGTTGGAGTAACATATAAGATCCTGCCTGGAGTAACATAGCTTGGAAAATGATCTTATATTGTGGGACGAAGGGAGTATTTTGTACTAGTTGCCACTCTAAATAACACAATGACACACCTTGTATGTACTTTGCTATGAAGCAGAAGTCTGATCATGAGAAAGTGTAGCAAAATCATATGAACATATGATCGTGCAGCAAAATCATCTGAACATATGGAAGTCTACAAAATATGTATCATCTTCTCAGAAAAATCATCTGAACGTAAGACAAAGTGCAAAAATCTCAAGAAAATATACATCACCTTTTCTGTACAAGAAATCATTTTCTCTGTACAAAAATCTTAGCGAAATATACATCTTCTCGCTACAGATTCAGCTAGGGGTTTGAGGGGTGAGGTGGGGCATGGCTGAGGGACCTCACACACTATCAAACAGTAGAAAAGTGGGTTGGGGAGGGAATATCTAATGCACTCTACCAAGCACACCTGAAGTGGTTGATAACCAAGCTAGATAAATGAGCCAGGCTGCAAAACAATATGATTTCATTTTCATGTAAACTTCATCACACATTTTCTCCGCTGTGCAACTCTAAATGTGTGTTTTACATTTATTTTTCTCCTTTCCTATAAGATGGGTAAAGCTTTTAGGGAGCCATATATGTCTTGCTTACTTCCTTAATGATATGCATTCTTTCCAGAATGCGTTTAGGAGAAAAGCAATGGAATACCAT
This sequence comes from Triticum aestivum, assembly GCF_018294505.1. Classification (NCBI taxonomy): domain Eukaryota; kingdom Viridiplantae; phylum Streptophyta; class Magnoliopsida; order Poales; family Poaceae; genus Triticum; species Triticum aestivum. The sequence goes on from NC_057799.1 coordinate 314,579,093, forward strand.
CCAGACCAAAACCAAAACAACAAAGGTAAATGCAGTTCCCTTTTCTATAAAGCTAGAATATGTCCACTGTATGTGTGCTGATGTCATGATCTGCCCCTTTTGTTTGGCAGCGGTTGCTGAGGAAAAATTCAAAGAGGTCATGGATTCTTACGAAGCAATAAAATTAGAAAGGCAAAATGGAAGTTGCTGAGCAAACTCATGATGCGGGACTTGCATCTTGGCGTTTGACACAAAGATAAAATATGTCCAAAAAACCCTTCTATTTTGTACCTTATTGGTTTAGTACGTAGCATCAAATGGCCCTTTTGTTATGGGCTCTGATCCTCTAGCTGGCCGGTTAACTATGTTTTTTTTAATTGAGTTAACTATGGGGCCGGTTAACTATGTTTTTTTACTTGAGTTAACTATGGTTCAAGATAAGCTGATGGAGACAACGTGTTTAGTACTTCCTCCGTCCCAAAATAAGTGTTTCAACTTTGTACTAACTTTAGTACAAAGTTTTACTAAGGTTGAGGGCCTCTTTGATTCATAGGATTTCCAAAAGGCAGGAATAAAAGAAATGTGGGATTAGAGTGGCATGTCATCTTGAATCCTATAGGATGAGTGTTTGATTGTGCATAGAAGAAACGTAGGATTCTTTTAAAGAGGTTTGAGTGGATGGAAATTTTCCTACGAATCAAAATTTTTATGGTTTACAATCCTACGAATCAAACAACCTACATAGAAAAAATTCCTAAGGATTAAAATCCTTCAAAATTTCTGTGAGAATCCTTTGATTCAAAGAAGCCCTGAGACAATTATTTTGAGACGGAGGGAGTATATAGAAAAACTTATTTTGAGACGGAGGGAGTACGTAGAAAAGTTTTGCTCTTGCTGACAGGACAAAGAATTCTGATGGCGCATTTACAAAATGAGCGAGTTTACTGGCTTGTCAGCTATTCTAGTTCTCCGTTTTTATACAAGTTTAGACAACCTGTGTAGCTCCTGTTCTCTATGCATATCATTGGATCATCCTCCAAAAAACGAAGCAATTCTATCAATAGTTCCATATGCATGATTGCTAAAGTTATGGAGAGCACGGACCCAAATGTGATTTGTTTTAATGAGGTGGGGTTAGCTATATTATCTTTGTGGGTGTTTGTTGCTTGGAACAGTGTCTTTCTTAATAGAACGAGTTTCTCAATTCTCGCTCAAGGTTAGTAGGACTGTAGGAGGGCGGTGCAACCTGAAGAAATTCAAGAGAAGCCACTCCGGGATATACCTGGCCAAACGGGCTGGCCCGGCCCGGCACGGCCCGGCCCATCGTAATCGTGCCTGGCCCGGCACGGCCCGCCATGGCACGATTACTATACGGGCCGTGCCGTGCCGGCCCGTGTGCTGCGCCCCCCGGCCCAGGCACGGCCCAATTAGTAAACGGGCCGACACATTGGCCCGTTTAGCATGATGGGCCGCATATTTTCAGCCTGTTATTTGACGCACTGAGCGTTTTTAGCCTATTTTTACATATTGAGCCACATATAGATGTATAAAAAAGTAAAAAAAAAGTAATCGGGCCGGGCCGTGCCGGCCCACGTGCCCAGCCTCCAGGCACAGGCACGATCCAGGGTGTGCCGCGTGCCGGGCCCGACCCGTTTAGCCCATGTCGTGCCTGGCCCAAGGCGGGCCATGCCGCGCATGCTCACGGGCCGGCCCAGAAAAATGGCCCATTTGGCCAGCTATACTTCAGGACGACTCGACAAATGATGCGGAGCAAGTCGGGAAGCCTGTGGTTGAAGAAGCATTAGCAGTGTAGCACCACGGAGGTTGAAGAGGTTGCGTGATGTATTATTGTTGGGCAAACAATCATGTGACTTATTCAGAAGCAATGTAAGGCTCGAACTCTAGAATGGGTTGAGGCCATGAAATGCGGGATAAAGTTCATGGATTACAACCAGGTTTGGAGCTGTCGGTCTGTTTGGTGGTGTCAAAATTATAGAATGCACACGAATATTTCAGAAGAAATTGACAAGGATGAAAGTTAGCTTAAATTGGTTCGAATCATTATAACAATTGCAACGTCATTTGATTAGGGCAACTCCAACCAGTCGTTCAAAACGGACAGAAGATTTGTCTGTTTAGCTGGCCAAATGGATGGGCGTCCAACCCATGTCTGCCCTTCAGTGGCCTCAACACCCAACACGGCGACACATTTGATCCGTCATGTCCCTTTTCCCGCCTAATATAATCAAGATTTGATATATTTTCATGAAACATAACAAATATATTTAACATAGCATTTTTTTTTGCATAGTACCACATGTCATGCCAGCATACAACGTTGCATCAAAAGGATCGCATGTGCCCATAGTTCACGAAAAACAAACAAATACAAGATGATCACGCATCTCGCTCCATCATGAGCTTTTATGTTCCCTCAAACCAAGCCCTGTTTTTCTTCTTGCTCAAGTGGGCCGCCATGTTCTCCACTTCCTTTGACACCAATGCCACTCACCGGCCTCCAACCACATGTTCGTATGAGCCACAAAATTTGTTGCACTCTAATTGGATGAAGCTCGATCTCTTTTGAAGTGGCAAATCACCCCGGTCACTCTCAAGTTTGTGGGGTTCAAATTTTCTATGTTCATGGAAGAAAGCATGGACCCTCTTCCAAAATGTTGATCCTTTTTGCTCGGTGCTTGTTTGGGGATCTTGTTCAATTTTCATCCAAGCCTCACAAAGCAACTTGTCCTCATCCTTCGTGTATGCTCCGGTCCTCACACTTTGCCGTCTCTTTTGTGACCAGGCTTGATGAGATAGCTCCTCCCCAAACAATGGCTCTTCCTCGACGTTGACACTCTCTTGGCCTTCGGTCTCATGGTCTTGAGTGTCTTGACCATCATCCCCTTGGCCACCCTCATTGATCATGTCTGCCATGACATCATCGTAGTACCTCAGGTTGTCGGGCGTCAAGGGCGGCATGCCATCAAACATGTTGCGGACATCAGGGAAGTTGGCCGGGAAAGATGCCTAACACAAAATATGTGTTCAACATCTGGCCATAGACTATTACAGATTCAAATAGCACTGACCGGACAAATTGTATCATTATGGACGAGTATCAGGCCCGTCAGTGCCTTGGGGTCAGTGATGACATTGTCATAACAGATGGGCATGTTGGCCTGTCAGTGATGTATTTCATCATAGATGGATAGGCTGGTCAAAGATAAGTTTGAAAAGGGTCTTTCGTAAAGTTCTTTACCGACTGACCATTTGCATACGACCAGCCAGTGATGATAATCTGTTGGTAATGCAAAATTGCTAGCAATGCAGCTCCATTTTGCACTACAATACAAAGTTACGTTCAGGCACAATATATCAGCACAAAAATGCATTACATGTTCTTCATACATTGTCATATGTATAGTTATCTAGGAATATATTCAACTAAATAGACTTTTCCTACGACTATCCAACGAGGAGATGAATCTCGCCACCGAACAGTTCAAATCGCTAAAGTACAACCCCTTTAAACCCCAAGTAAGCCGTATAGACAATTAGCAGTATGGGTCAATGTGAAGGGGGCGATTCGCCATCTAACCAACATCAGAGGACAAAATCACAGGCAAATCTCACATTTTCGTCTGAGTGAATTCGTCTAACCCTATCAGAAACTGGGGATGAATTGCTTGTGTAGGGAGCAATTGAGGAGTTTCTCACCATATTTACGAGCTGGCTCTCCGGGAGCTCGACGATAAGGCTCTGTCATTATCGTCGCTGTCGTTATGATCCATTGCGGCTCCGCCTTCCACCAATCGAGAGGAGAGAACGAGGCAGACAAAGCGGTGTATATTAGATTTGGAGGGGGGGCTTTTCGTGCAAAACAAGTAAAACCATGAGTTTTTTTCGCAAATGAGCAGTGGCCACGCTGACCCATGTCTCTCTCCGAGGTCGCTGTCGATGACAGCAGCCCCTACTCCACGCTGGCAAGCCACGTTAAACGCCAAACTGAGCACCCGTGGCAAGTAGGGTGCTCCTATTAGGTGCCTTCAACGCCAGAAAGCGAGTTGGCGCTCATGCGCACCCCAAGCAGGCCACACCGAGCAGAGTTAGCTCACCCGCCCCTTCCCCCGCTCGCTTCGCTCGCCAAGTTTTTTTCTTCCTTTTTTTGGTGTTGTTGATATGGTAAAAAAAACAGCTGGTCTTTACTAATGAAATAATTTGTGACATCAAAAGAGTTTTACCGATTTTATACAAAAGTTCATCCATTTGAAAAATAGTCATCTATTTTGGGAAAAAGTTCATCCATTTGAAAATAGTCATCTATTTTGGAAAAAGTTCATCCATTTGAAAAAAGGTCATCGATTTTATTAAAAAGATCATCATTTTCTAAAAAGTTCACAAATTTTAGAAATTATCATCAATTTTTTTTAAGTTCAAAAATTCGAGGAAAAGTTTATAAATTTTGAAAAAATGTTCATCAATTCTAAAAAATAAAAAAATTGAAAAAAATCACCAGTTTTGAAAAAAGTTCATCAATTTTGCAAAAAGTTCATGAATTTAAGAAAGAACAAAATAAAACGAAAAAGGAAAGAAAAGGGAAAAAAGAAAAAAGAAAAGAAAAAGGAAAGAAAGAAGAAAAAGAAGAAGTGATCAAAACATGCATTGTGGTCCGGGTGGTTAGTGCAGTTTATCGAGTGCAACGAGATCCTGGGTTTTTTTTTGTTTATTTGTTCGTAAATAGTTTGGATTGCTTACCACATACTATATCACGTGGCAAGGAGATCCTGGGTTTGACTCTCCACGCGGACGCTTTTTTTGCAGTTTTATAGAAAGAAAATAAAAAAAATCTAAACGGGCCGGCCCAGCTTGAAAGGGTGTGTGTGCGTCCGTTTGCAAAATGCACAATAACAAACGCCTGAAGCGTCAAATAGGAAATCACACCAATTTTCTAGAAAAAACACACAAAAATGGTCATTCATCCACGAGTCCTGTTGCACATGCGTGCGCAGGGGCGGATCGACACCCATTACAGCCACCGGACATGCAGCCTTTCGGGTAAGGTAAGCACGCGCCCGCGAGACTCGATCCACCACATCCAGCCGTTTGACAGTTGAACAAGTTGTGAGCCGGGAATAATTACGCCCCGAGCCAGGAAATTTTCCTTCAGTAGATCATCATAGACAGCGAGAAGGGCCTGCGCAGATCGACAGTCACCGACAGACTGGCCTACGCGCAGCAAGGGCCACGTGTAATGGGGCCAGCACATGTGGCAGCGCAGTGCGCGCCTGCTCCGCTCCTGCACCTGCAAAACGGCTCCGCTATTTCCATGCTCCCCCTCTACCTCTTTAAATACCATCCATTCCGCCCGCATTCTCCACTACCAGCACTCCGGCCGAAAAACTGCACGATTCAATCCGTTCCAAAACAAGGGTAGCCGTCACCATGGCGAGGGCAACGACACTGGTGCTCGTGGCCGCGCTCGCCGTCCTCCTCCTCCTCGCCTCCGGCCCCGCGGGCGCCACGGCCGCCCGGACCTCGCCCAAGGACGTGGCAACGGCATCTCCCGACGAGGTACGCACGCGCGCGCAGGATCGATCTAAAACGTTTTCAAGGACTCTCGGCCGATCCTCCATCGATTTCTCATCTTCTTTTCTAACCGATGCCGCTGTGTTTCTTGCAGAAGGTCGCTGTGGCGGCGGCGGAAGACCACGAGTGCGAGATGATGGCCGGCGAGAAGCAGCGGGATGAGTGCATGGCGAGGAGGACGCTCGCCGCGCACACCGACTACATCTACACCCAGGAGAAGCACAACTAGTAGCCTTCATATCTGCGTCCATGTAATGATGTTATTGTTAGTCGGCACTGCGTCTGCGTGTTCGATCTCTATCCTATAGCTTCCTCCATGAACAAGGGATCGATCCCACCGTGCATGCATGCATGCATGGCGCAATTATGTATTGCCTAAAATAATTTAGTAATTCGATAATCAAACTTGGTTTTATCGCTCGGTTTGCAAACGGCTGCCAAGCCATGTTGGGCTGTCTCGTTAATTTGCTTAATTAGTCTTCAGTTTGACGCCAAAATTTATTGTTTTGGAATCAAGGCTGGCTTTCTTCTGGCACTCGATCGGAGCCGAACTTGACCAAAACCAGACCAGCTCATTCGGTAACATAACGCCAAAATCAGTTTGCTTTCCAGGCGCTCCACGGCCGAACGAGCCACGGAAATCGCCGAATCTGTCACAATTCATCTTCAGCGCACACTGTTTCACACAAGGCAAAAGAACAAAAATCAGACACAAGTGAAGAAAACACTCTCGTACGTGGACCATGATGACAGCAAACAATCGAAATCGGCAGCAAGTAAACAAATCTTGTACTGGTAGTCAGTCAGTATACGTACGTATTTATTCGCTGATACAGGCACGGTCTACGTCGGTTTCGTTCTTCTGGATGCCAGCGAAGACTTCCTGACGGATGCGACGCAACAGGTCAAATATCCGAAGAAAGACAGAATATAATAGCCAGATTGGGCGTCAGATTTTGGGCAGCGACAACCGGGATCATTTGACCTCGCTCAGATGATGCTTAGATCAGCAATTCAGTAAGTGTATAAGGTTGACGCAACGTACTCTGCTGCTGGATGTTTACAACTCTAGATATCAAGATACTCCTCTACCATTAAAAAAAAGGATACTCCTCCAGAATGCTCTTGATGACGACCGTCGTGATTTTGACAACCTATATCAACTAAATAGTTTTGCTAAATTACATTTAGATGTGTCCTAAATATTGCACATCTAAATCCTACTCCCTTCGTCCATGAATAAGTGTACTCCTAGCTTTTGTCTTAAGTGAAAATTTTAAATTTTTGACCAATTTTATAGGACAAAGTAGCAGCATTTATGACACTAAATTAGTATCACTAGACCCCTTTTGAAATGTACTTTCATAATATACCAATTTAATGTCATATATGTCACTATTTTTTTCTATAAAATTGGTCAAAATGAAAGTGTGCGACAATAACTTTAAGCTCCTGTAGTCTTTGATCCTTGATCTGAAGAGTTAGGCAACTATGATAAAGAAGCCAAGGTATGATGTGATAGTGGCTTCGTTCAAATAAGAGTTGTACCCATACGAAATTATCCTTTTTCTCGATAAACAACGATTTAAGTTTGATTTAGGGAGTCCCAACCCTGTGAAGCTTAACAGACAAAAAAAATGATAGAGACTTCCGGATATAGGGTGACGACCTTAACGAATCAAGTATTCAAGTGGTGGCAGAAAGCACTCAAATTCCTGAATACTTATTGCCCAAAAAATATAATCAGCCCCAAATACATTTATTAGGTTTTGATCTGAGGCTATCCTGGTCTGCAGGACCTCCACACTTAACCAGCATTTGATAGATTATTATCCAACCCCGAGCAATCTTAGTTATTGGTGGGGGTTCGGTTCGTTAGCAGGTATCTCTACTCCTAATGTCTCAGTTGGTAGTCTCCGTTCCGGGTTTATTTTCGTCCCATCATTTTCGTCCGGTTTTTTTTCGTCGGTTATTTTTCGCCCACCTCCCACCACCCTGTGCATAACCAAAAAAAAAACATATGCCACCATCCGTCTCTCGATCCACCCGATGCGGCCGCCCTATCTCCCTCGTCTAGCGATGCAGCGCCGCCCCAATCTCCCCGCTCCGCCGCCGCCGCCCCCTGCCTTCCACTATCACCCGCTCAGCCACCACCACCCTCCTCTACATCGCCGGAGGAACGGGCACACCTGGCGCGCCGCCTCGAGGCCGCGCTCGAGCAGGTGAGGAGGGAGTCGGTGCGGCAGGGCGCGGCGCTGGACGAGCTGAGGCGGCGGCTCGAGCGGCGGCGGGCGCGCGCGGACGAGCTCCTCGTCGCCAGGCGGAGGGCCGCCGAGGGCGTCGAGCGCCGCAAGGAGCAGATGCAGGCGCAGGTCGAGCGGGTGCTGCCGCTCTCCAGGGCCCTCGCCGCCGCGCACCGGCAAGTGCAGGTACCTGCCTGCCCGCCCGTTTCTTCCTCTCAACGCGAGACTGGAATGCTTTGGCTATTGTGGCTGCCTGCGTTTGGTCCAATATCATCTGCAGATTGCAGGATGCCAAGGAGGGATTATCCGTGGAGAGGGCGCGGCTTGGGGATTTGCAGAGGCTGCTCAGGACGAGGCAGCAGTCCATGGTAGCCCAGGTCGCCGCCCTGTACCCTGTCAGGGTCTTCCGTGACCTGCCGGTTGCACAAAACCACCATTCCCGTACCAATGGTGAGAATTCAGTATCCATGTGCCTCCCCTGAGCAACAGTGTCTGATATAATGTGCATGATTTTAGCGTGTGTGCCCCATAGGCCCATATAAGCAATAACAATCATTTTGTCATATGATTCTTTTTTGGTTGGCAAATTACACCACATGATGTACAACTTCAATCGATCCTTGTAGAACTTCCTGCTTCCTGTAGCCATTTATGATGAAATTACACCACATTTTCAGGAGTGTGTCGAACACCTTCGGAAGAGAATGGGGCACTTACGGAAGAGAATGGAAATGGAACACATTTGCTCACCGTTATCAAGGACAAAGCACATGTAAGCAGCATTGGACCCTTGACATTTTTTGGTTGGCAAATTGGAAAGCCCAGGACAAAGAAGCGGACTTACAGCCACAAGGAGCTTCAGTGGTCAGCAGCTGTGCTTGGATATGCAGCACATGTAAGTTTGTCTGCCCAATGCTCTTGTACAACAAAATATTAAGACAATACATTTGATGTAGCACACATATCCCAGCCTAGCTAGGCCAATTGTCATGCTTTAAGAAGAAAATACAAAAATTATTCCTTGTGCTGCTGATTTTTTTATATATGGTTTTGAATACATCCGGTAAAGATAAAAAAAGAAGAGCATTGTGTTTTTCATGCATTAGTGGAATACAGTATACATTGTGGCCCTTCCAGATTTAGTGTTTTTCATGGTTTCAAGCCTAATCTCTACTCCTAATGGATGAGTTGGTTGAATAGTCCTACCACTTTCGTCTGGTTTTTTTTCGTCCAGCCTCCCACCACCACCGCCACTTCCATCGGTTTATTTTTGCCTCACACCTATTTTCAGTCCCATGCTTGTCACAGCGAATAACCTACGAAGACGCAGGTCTCCTTCCCGATAACCCTAGCCGCCGCCGCCGCTGATCTCCCCTCCTCCCCTAATTGCAGCTTCACGCCATTCTTTTCCCCTTCCTCCTGCTAACGGCGTCCCTCCACTCCGTGACGCAGATCGGTCGACGTGGGCGGGGCTGGTGGCGATCCCCAGTCGGGCTACATAGGGCCGACGACGATCTGGACAGGGGCGGTTTGAGGCACTCGCGCACATCGGAGGTCCAGTCACTACTAGGAAAAGGCCTACTAGTGGCGCACCAGTTTTGCCTACTAATGGCGCACTACTGGTGCGCCACTAGTACCACGCCACTAGTATTTTTTACTAATGGCGCACCACTGGTGCGCCATTAGTATCTGGTATACTAATGACGCACCAGGCAGTGCGCCATTAGTATAGGCCACGGTGCGCCATTAGTATGCCTCCTAGAGGGCCATATTTACCCATGTGCCTAGCCATACTAATGGCGCACCGCAGGGTGATGCGCCATTAGTATCCTTTGGCATACTAATGGCGCACTGCGGTGTGATGCGCCATTAGTATCCTTTGGCATACTAATGGCGCACGTTGGGGTGATGCGCCATTAGTATGTATATTAGGGATTTTTTTCTTTTCTGATTTTTGCACAGATTACAAAATATATTATTGGACATAATATAAGCAGCACCACACAGCAGCAACAGATTCATCGAATACAATAGAAGATTAGTCTCCGAATACAATTCATCATATTAGTCTCCGAATTCAAAAGACCGAACAAAGATAGAACATTACAAGTCTCGAGACCGCGAGTAGCGAGTTTGTCTTCACATTACAAGTCGATATCGATCATCTAAACTACCATCACATAGAAGAGAGCTGCGGTCATCACGATGAGCATCATCGCGATGAAACTGGTCTTCATCCAGTTCCTCCAACGCTCCCTCCTCTCTCCCGCTAGATAGCGCGCGTATCTAGATTCCGCCTCCGCCCTAGTGGTGTACCCTTTGTAACTGTTACCGCTGAAACGGTGAACCTGTCTCCGACACTCCTCCCAGTCGTCGTAGACTCCGGGAACCTTACCCTTGTACACGACATACGACGGCATCTCTATGCACTAGCCAAACAACAGACAATACATAAGCAATATATAAGTATGCAACAAAAGGATCGGAAGAGAAAAGCAAGACATTAATAGCACGATTCATGGTCCTACTAATAAATAGCATCGATTACATCTAAGTTGAACGACTGTCCAAACCAAAGAGACATACAAGTTCATTAAAGTTTAATTACAACATGAGCTAATCAATGTTTCAGAACTACACATAGCATCACTACTTTCGACTCGACTCATGGGACCGGAGCGTGGATGAAGCCGCCGTCTGTCGTGATGGTCATGAAGTCGCGGGCGTTGTCAGCCTGCATTTGTAGCGTTGTGTCTATCTCACTGTTGGACGGTTGAAATTTGAGGTAGAACTGCCCCGAGGTACGAAGGACATCTTGATGGATGATTTCTGCAAACTCCGACTGGATGCGAAAGAATTCTTGTCGGATGTCCGCGTCCTGGATTGCCGCCAAGCTTGCGGCCCAATCTTTGAGATTATTTGGTAGCAGAAGGTGATTATGGTCCCGCACGATCGCCCGCATGTGATGGAGGGCGTAGTAGGCATCCTTCTGACCGCCAGGCGGCTGCTTGACGCAGGGGAACGTCGTATTGTGGGTGAACACGTGCCTGCCGTACCTACGAACTGGCCTCTTAAAGGTGCCTCCAGATGCGGCGTAGCCGGGGAGAGCATCATCAAGAACTTTCTTGATATTTGTGTAGTCTATCTTGGAGTCACGGTCCGGGTCGAAATACGTGGCCATGGAATATTTCGGGCTTAAGAGGATGAGTGTGCAATGTGTGTCACTGCACAGAACACGGAATGTTAGAAAAAAAAGAACGATCGAAATCTAAGAAATCATATGTTACGGGGCGGTTAGGAGATGACTTACTCGGGAAAGTAAGGCACGAGGAAGTTATCCTTATCTGGGTTTGCCAGAATGACGCCTTCGAGGTGTGAACTCGCGACTTGCCGGTCCCCAGCGCTGCCCAAGATCTTGGCACGCATGTAGAAGGGGTCGACTATCACAATGTCCGGGGTCTTGTCTCTAATGATCCGCATCTCCATACTCAGCGAAAACAGCCGAACGAAGGTGTAGTGCAGCGGATGAAGGTTAAGCATAGCAAAGATGTCATCAAACCGCAGGACGATCGTACCCCCGACGGCGCTATCCACAAAGCCCTTGCCCTCTGGCACCTTGGCCACGAAAACCGGGTATGCCACATCATTCTCTCTGAGACGCCGCTTCTCCAAAGAAAGAACACTGTCATGGAGACTCCGCATAGCACCGGTTGCAGCATTGAGCATATTTGTCGGTAGCATCGGCCTACCCGCCACATGCACCCTCCTCGAGATATCCTTAGGTGAAGGTGGCCCGTCCTGAGCACGGATCGTACTCGGTGCCGGCTGGCTCGCACTGGCGCCCTTGTTAGTCTTTCGTTTCCGTCCCTTCTTCCTGATCTGCTGTAATGGGATCGAGTTCTGCTCACAGACCGCCTTCTTGAGCGTGTTGGGGCTGATAATATTTGGCACCTCAGCTATCTGAGGCTCGGTGAAGGCGGCAGCTGGAGGCGTCTCCTGAGAACTGAACGCCAGACGACGCCTGTTGCAATTGGGTTTCTCCGCCGTACCAGCTAGATTGCGGTCGTCTTTTTCAGGGTTGGGTTCTTGAGAAGGAGGCCCGCAGAACTCGTCACCGTACCCATGTTCGGCAAAGTACTTATCGACGTTGGAAAATGTACCGCCGTCGTTGTCGTCGTCGTCCGGATCCTGTGCCATATGCATGTCCAGATCCTGTGCCATAGGGATGTCCGGCATGTCCGGTAGCGTTGCGGCGTTCTTGCCATGGCTTGGCGCTGGCACGACTGGCGGTCTTGTCTGTGGGGTGGTGTCCCCCGCCCCCAAACGAATCTGGCTCTTCGGCCAAAGTAGGGGCCAGCTTATGCAGGCGCTGAGGGTCATCAGATCATCTTCGTCGGCCCCAGCGGGCCGAATCGGAGGTAACAACTCGTCGCAGCCTGGCAGCACCCGAACCAGTTCAACCCTATACAAGGTGGGTGGCATCGGATTACCGTGGAACACGCGGTTGCCCGGTTGAACGATTCTGCCCTTGGCGACATCGACCAACTCGCCGCCCACGAAGTGCAGGAGAGTGCAAGGAACATCGGTGGCGCCCTGCGAAAACATGTAGGGCGTCAGGGATGCCCAGTCAAAGGCAAGGAGATGAAGTCATCGGCCGAGAGGCTTAGTTACCGTGATGCCGTCGAGCTCGGCTAATGTCGAGGCACCGCCAACGGCGGGCGTGCGCGTGCAACTGACGGAGGGGCCGCTTGCTGGCGAGGTGCCGGCCGGCGTACACCCGGGTGCATTAAGCTCCAATGCCCGTGCCGGCGCCGGAGACACGAATACCGCCTCCGCCGGAGACACCAATGGCGCCGCCTGCGCGTTGTGCGAGTTGCTGGCCGTGAAGCTGGGAACCGGGGGAGGCCCCTGTTGGCCGCCCGCAATCCACGTCGTCAGCCCCTGAATCAAGGTAGGCACAATGGCGGTGAGCGTCGTTCCCAGTTGTTGTTGCACTTGCTCTTGGACAATCTCCGGAATCCGCGCCACTTGTGCCTTGAGTTCTTGAACCTCGCGCGACTGGCTTTCCGAGCTGGTCTTTTTCTCCTTTCGCCCACCAGCGGTATAGTATGACGACCATTTTGTGGACAAGCCTTTGCCGGCCACACGACCAGCTGACGACGGCTTACTGAGCTTATCCTTGTTTTTCATTACGTTCAACGCCCTATTTAAAGGGGTGTCAAAAGGGGAGCTCTGAGACGACCCCGCGCTACTGCTTTCAGCCTCCTGCGGAAGGAATGTGAACCATTTAGAAATTTGGCTTCATTAATTAGAATGCAACCATATGGAGCTAATTACGCGGGGGTGTATTCCTTACCAGAACAAGCTCAAGCGCCCTGGTCTTCGGATCCGTGGTAAGCTCCTTTGTTACCGGGTCCTCCTTGTACCGGGCCCTGACAAAGTTCCTGGTCTGCTTGTCACGTAATTTCTCGAAGCGGGGCGGTAGGCCTTGCTCGGCACGCTCCGCGTCCTCCTTGTCCCATATAGGCTCCGCCACTCTGTAACCGCCGGGACCGAGTTGGTGGACCCCTAAGTTCAACTCCCGCATTTCTTTCCCCCACTGACTTGATTCGGAGGTTGCGCTGCTCTCGCACTTGATCTTGAACTCCTTGTAGTCATCTTCGCTCATCAAAGGATATTTCGCCTTGATCTTCTCATAACTATCACCTTTTTCAATCATTGCCTTCACCGTGCTTCTCCATGTAGACAGGGCCGTGCTCATCCTCGTGAGGGCGGCACTGTTCACTTTATTCCCTGAGAGGCGTGTGTTTGCAAACTCAGCGGGGAACTTGTATCGTTCGTGCAGCTTCGTGAAGAGGAGGCTGCGCAAATTCCCTCGGTCCTTATGCCTTAGGTTCTCGGTGTTGATCGAGACGGTGCTCCGGAGAATGCACCCGAGCTGAACCGAGTACCCCTTGACTACATGTTTGGGCGCCGTTGGATGCCCGTCGGAGTTCACTTCAGTAAATTCCTCCTTGACGGTGCCGAGCACGTTCGGGCGCCGGTCCTTCCGTTGCCTCTTCGGTTGGCTGCCATCTGTGCGTGCGCCGCCATCATCAGTGGTGGCATCCTCGGCGGCACCATCAGTGGTGTCATCCCCGACGCCACTAGGGGTTGTGTAGTCAGGATCGGTGTCTTCCGCGGCGGCGTCCTCATAGCGGTGAGGTTCTTCCTCCATCTCCTGGGACAGCTCCCAGAATTGCTTGCCGCCCGAACCGCCGGCCTCATCGTTGTGGGCCATGTTTCGCTCTAAATAGGAAAAAAGTTTGGTCAAAAAGTTGGTTATTGTCAAGGAACAAGATCATGGTCTCATCATTTAGGGTTTGTCGACACCGAGGCATCCTAAAAGCTAAGCTTTTATCATTTAGGGTTTGTCGACGCCGAGGCACCCTAAAAGCCTAAGCGTACATCATTTAGGTTCTCATCGACACCGAGGCACCCTAAAAGCCAAGGTTTTATCATTTAGGGTTTGTCGACGCCGAGGCACCCTAAATGCTAAGTTAAGTTTTCATCATTTAGGGTTTATCGATGCCGAGGCACCCTAGGTTGACTGATATATATGGGTATCTTCTAATAATATACCCTACTTAATTAAGGACAAACACCAAGAGACAGTAAACATATCACACTTCTATATGTATAACACAAGAGGCAGTTGATCCTACTTAATTAAGTACTAAGATACCCCGGCCCATGCATTAGTCGCAAGTACCCCATATGTCCTATTTTTAGCAAAGTCATGCTAAAATTCACGGAAAATTTCAGCATGACCTTTGCTGAAAATAGGACATATGGAGTACCCGAATTTGCCGGAACGGAAGTTAATCGACATTCCGGCAAACTCAAGGGCCTCTCGGGGTACCTGCAAAATCATCACGACACGATGGTCGGAGACAAAACCCAGCAAACTAGCACCACAATGTGCCTCTACTTTCATATGGATGAAAAGGCCATAGACCATATGGTCCTCTGCTTTCATATGGACAAAAAGCAGCTCAACTTATGTGAGCTTCCATTCCAGATCTAATAGCAGCAAGTTGTTCACTTGTACTTGCAGGCTAAGAAACATTCCAGATCTACATTCCAGTTCTTTCCAACTTATCTAACAGATTCCAGGACTATAGAATCGGAAGCTAAGAGGTAAAACAGTTCGGAAAACTCATATTCGACGTAAAACAGCTCAAAACTACTCAGTGTTAGCAGCTCAACATACAGTTCAAGTGTAGAGGCACTACATAGTTCAACACACGACTCATACTAAAATCCATACTGCAACACCTGAAAAGAATTCTGCACACTCTAGATACATAAATCTCCAAATTAAGGGCACTTCAGTCCTATCTTTTCCGTTGTTGATAAACGGAAGAAAGCATAATATAAGGAGAACCTTTTTCCAGTGTATCTTTCTTAGCAGTGACAAATGAAAGAAGAAGTTTTCTTTTTTGCAGTGAGCCATTGACAAAGACAAGATCATTTGCTGAACCAAATGACACAAGATTTTCAGAATGCATAACCTAGAAAATTGGCTGGTACTTTAAACAAAAAAGATTTCAGATCTTCAGTTGTATGGGCACAAACACAACCACACAAGCATATGTAGATCACAAGTACAGCAGCAGCTGCAGTGAATACAGGCATAACAGCAGCAGCAGCAGGTTTAATTAACTACTGTCAACATCACATTGAAATCACATCACATTGCCTACAAACAACGATTCTTTCCTTTCTTTTCATTTTTGCCAAGTGATAGCAAATGATTAGCCACTTATTAAACGAGATGAAAAAGAAAGAAGCTCCATCTACTCTAAATGAGAGATAACTTGTTGAGCAACCACAACAATCAATAGTAGTAGTTTGTTTGAATTAAAAGAAAGAAGCTCCATCTACTCTAATTTTTTATATGAATACTCTCCGCTTCATGTCTTGGCTACTGAAACTTCTTCGCTATGATACAGACCAAAAAATTAATTGTTTGTCCATCAACCACCTTTAATTACCAGCAAGTACAGACCAAAAAGTGCTGGAGAAAATTGATTGGATTTAATTGTTTGTCCATCAACCACCTTTAACCAGCAAGTACAGACCAAAAAAGTATTGCACTAAAATCGTAGGTACCAGAAACACAGAACTCTAAAACAAATAGTCAAACCAGCTGTCACCCAAAAACTTGGTCATGGTATATAATTCAACATGCATACAGTTTATGTAAACAAAAAGTAACACTGGGGAAAGGTTAAAAAAATAGTGGATGGTTTTATTTTCTAAGCTACTAATACAGCAAGCAGATAACTGGGGTACCAATGAGTATTACAGATTTAAAAGTGGCAGCAAGATTTCAACAGTAGAATAGTGCTGACTGTAGGCTGTAGCTACATAAAGAGCATGTAGGAGTAGGACAGTAGAAGTTCTATGGCATATGCACATCTACTGCTGGTTCAGTAACTTGTCCCCTTGCAACTAGGGATTATAAAGATTGGCAGACTTTGTGTGAGGATAAACTAGTCTTGTTAACTTGATACTGAGCAGAGCAATCATACGCTATCAACATAAGTGAGCCAAGCCTGACAGACATTAGCAGTTTAGCACCGATATGGACCATTTGATGTATTACAGTGAGAAAAATCCGTAGCTATACACTGCAAAACGCTGAAGAAACAGAGCACAAACACACAGCAGGCCCAAATTTGCGTGTAGTCAAGGTCCTGCAACCAGTTCACTGAAGAAACAAAAATGATCCATGGAAGAACTCACCTCGGTGGACGCGGTCGCAGACGAGGTCGTAGACGGCGGCGGAGCAGAGATGAGGTCGCAGACGCAGTTGTGGTGCTCCGGTGGACGCGGCTACATCAATCGTTTGAATTGACATTTAATCAAACACCTCACAGGCAAGAACAGAAGGTGGAGACAGAGAAGAGAGGGGATCGAGCAGAGAGGGAGAGGGCAAGGAGGAAGGAGCAGAGAGGGAGAGGGCAGGGCGTGGTGGCTCACCGGTGACGTCGGAGGAGAGGCCCCGACGAGCACGTCTACTAGGGGCGGGCGAGCACGTCTACAGCGGCGAGTTCGGCTCTGCTTCCGCTTCGGCTCTGCTTCCCTGAGGAAGAAGAGGCGGAGATGGTGGGGGCGAAAGGGCTCGTCGCCGCCGGTGAAGACTGAAGACTACGGCTGGAGCGCGAGGGTCGGAGCGGGGGATGCGGCGGGGGCCGCGGCGGCGCAGTACGAGTCGGGGCAGTGGGTGGGTGAGAGACATGGGGAAGATAGAAAGGACTGGGGATTTTAGTGGGGGGGAAGGGTTAGCAATGGCGCACCCCCGAGCGGTGCGACATTAGATATTTTTTTTGTATAGCAATGGCGCATTCCGGAGAGGTGCGCCATTAGTAATCTTTTTTTTGAATAGCAATGGCGCACCCCAGAGAGGTGCGCCATTAGTAATCTTTTTTTTGTATAGCAATGGCTCTCGGGGGGGGGAGGGAGGGGGAACCGAGCGAGGAGACAGGGGAGGGTGCGGGGGGTCGGCGGCGGCGGTGGAGCGGGGAGGGTGCGGGGGGTCAGCGGCTGCGGTGGAGCGGGGAGGGTGCGGGGGGTCGGCGGCGGCGGTGGAGCGGGGGAGGGTGTGGTGGGTGCTCGGCGGCGGTGGAGCGGGGAAGGGTGCGGGGGGTCGGCGGCGGCGGCGGAGCGGGGGAGGGTGGGGGTGCTCGGCGGCGAGGGGGATCTGGCGAGGGGGGATAGCGATCGAGATGAAGGGGGATCGATATCGAGTGTCGACCTCATGAATATTCAATATTTTTTCATATTAAATAAATATTCATGAGGACACTAGAACAGAAGAAATATCATTTCAATATGTCGAAACACAATCGAGAAATGGAGTTCTTAGCTAGCTATCTGTTCACAATCTTCTTGCCCTTATTTTTCATAAATGGAGTTCTTCTCTTGAACGGACGTCCTTTAGGTAGGGTGGTCCAACTTCTTCTTGTGGTGTATGCTGATACTTCATCGTCGTCGTCATGTTCCATCTTCGGGTCGCCGTACTTGTCGAAGTCTTGCTCATTGGCAACTCCATCCATTCCGATGATCTTCCTTTTGCCTCTCCTCACGACAACACGACTGGGCTTTGACGGGTCGGTAATGAAGAAGCATTGGTCCACTTGGGAAGCCAGTACCCATGGCTCATTTTTCGCGGTGACGTTCGCGCCTGCGGTCTTGGATTTGGCTTCGGGTATAACCATGGTGGTGAAATACCGGTCTTCTTTTATGACGCTCTTGGCCCATCTGACACGGAACATCGGGACCTTCTCTCCAGCGTAGCTCAGCTCCCAGATCTCCTCGATCCTTCCGTAGTATCTGTCCTTGTCGTTACCGGTGTAGGATTCCATCGTTACCCCGGAGTTCTGATAACCATCGCTCTTCATGTCCTTGTCCTCGGTGTAGAATGTGTAGCCGTTGATATCGTACGCCTCATACGTCATCAGGTTGTGCTCGGCGCCCTGTGACAAGGCGAATATGAGTTGTTCTTCCGCGGAAGAATCCTCATGTAAAGGGTACGACAGAAGCTTCTGCTTGAACCAACGCGTGAAACATGAGTTGTGCTCTTTGATTATATCTCCGTCCGTCCTCTGTTGGCCTCGGTCATTGTACGTCTTCTCAATAAACGTTTTGTGCTGTACCACCCAAGGATCGACCACGTCTATGTGTTGTAGCGCGACTAGGTTTGCTCTTTCAAAGTCGGCGAGTCGACCATCGAAGTCGACATGCATTTCGCGGCGACCCTCACGGTGACCCCATCCAGCGAGCCTGCCGAGGTGCCTGTTGACGGGCAGACCAACGGGGTTCTCGATGCCTAGATAATTCGTGCAGTAGGAGATGCACTCTTCGGTCAGAAAGCCCCTGGCTATGCTTCCCTCTGGACGTGACATGTTGCGAACGTATCCTTTGATGACACCATTCATCCTTTCGAACGGCATCATGCTGTGCAGGAACGTCGGCCCGAGTTGGATGATATCCTCCACGATATGGACCAGCAGATGCACCATAACGTCGAAGAATGCGGGAGGGAAGTACATCTCAAGCTCGCATAGTATCACCACGATCTCTTCCTGTAGCCTTCTGAGTTGCCTCACGCCAACCGACTTCCGAGAGATGACGTCGAAAAAGTTGCATAGGCCAAATAGCGTTTCACGGACGTGCGCGTCCATGATCCCACGGATTGCAACTGGAAGTATCTGCGTCATCAGCACGTGACAGTCGTGAGACTTCATCCCGCTGAACTTCTGCTTCGCTGAGTCTAGGTATCTGCTTATCTTCCCCGCGTAACCGTAAGGAAGTTTTACTCCTACGAGGCAGGTGAAAAACTGATCGATCTCCTCCTGACTTAGAGTGAAGCACGCGGGAGGGAAGTCATTTCCGGTCTTCTTGGCCTTTTTGCCTTTGCGACGACTTTCCGTGTCCTGCTTCGCCTCATCATCATCATCATCATTAGCGTGAAGCTCCTCCCTGATGCCCATTGATTTCAAGTCTGCCCTTGCTTTCGGCCCATCTTTGGTCCTCTCTGGCATGTTGAGCAGGGTACCAAGCAGACTCTCGCACACGTTCTTCGTGATATGCATGACATCAAGGCTGTGAGGCACACGGTGGATCTTCCAGTACGGCAAGTCCCAGAAAACAGACCTCGTTTTCCATACCTTCAGCAGTGGCTCTGGCGCCTTTCGCTTCTTTCCCGGCTCTGGCGCCTTTTGCTTCTTTCCCGGCAGTGGGCAATCTTTCCAATTTTTCAACAGCTCGTCTATTTCCTCGCCGCTCCTCGTACGCGGGCGTCTTCGGGGTTCGGTTTCACCATCGAACAGATCCTTGCGTTTCCTCCACGGGTCATCGTCGCGAAGCCACCTTCGATGTCCCATGAACACGGTTTTCGAAGACCCGGGATCTCTATCTAGCTGGCGATACGTTGTGTCATCCATGCACCTGACGCATCCAGAAAATCCGTGGACCACCTGCCCCGCGAGATATCCGAAACTGAGATAGTCGTGCACCGTCGTGAGCAGTGCGGCTCTCATAGGGAAATATTCTTTCTCTGCGGCGTCCCACGTATTGGCTGGCGTTTTCCACAGCGTGTCTAGCTCCTCTTTCAGCAGCCCCAGATACAGATTGATGTCGTTCCCTGGTTGTTTCGGCCCTTCAATTAGCATACTCATGTGAATGTACTTCCTCTTCATGCACAACCAGGGGGAAGGTTGTACATCCACACAAACACAGGCCAGGTGCTATGTGTGCTTCTCTGGCTGCCAAACGGATTGACTCCATCGGTGCTCGCGCCCAGCACGATGTTCCTTGGATCGTTCCCAAATTCTGGGTGTTCGAAGTTCAACGCTTGCCACTGGCTCCCATCCTTAGGGTGACTCAGCATCTTGTCTTTTTTATTTATCTCCGGATCATTTGCGTCATCTTCTCGCTTCTTCTCCTCCCTATCCGCGTGCCAACGCAGGAGCTTTGCTACCTTAGGGTCCGCGAAATACCGCTGCAGACGAGGAGTGATCGGAAAGTACCACACCACTTTTCGAGGAGCTTTCTTCCTCTTCTTGTATCGAGTGACGCCGCACACCGGACATATGGTAGACTCCGCGTGCTCGTCCCGATAAATGATGCAATTGTTCATGCACACATGGTATTTCACGTGCGGTAAATCCAGAGGACACACGATTTTCTTCGCCTCCTCGAAACTGGTCGGGCACTTGTTCCCCTTGGGAAGACGTTCGTGCCAGAATGACATGTTCTCGTCGAAGCATGCGTCGGTCATTTTGTGTTTTACCTTCATCTCCAGAGCCATGAGCGTTACTTTCAGGCGGGTATCCTCGGGCCTGCATCCTTCATACAATGGAGTAACCGCGTCTATCTCCAGTTGATCCAGCTTGGCTTTCTCTCGGGCGGCAGCTCTTGCGTTATCCGTCTGCTTGAGAAGCAGCTCTTGAATATGAGGGTCCTGCACCCAGCCCATCGATGGTCCATCGTCGTCTGCTCCGCCGGCATCTTCATCTTCATGATCATGCCCTTCGTCTGCTCCCGCATCTTCCTCATCATCATGTCCGGCATCTTCTACATGATGACTGTGTACAGCATCACCGTCGTGATCATGTCCTGGAGATTCTTCGTCTTCTCGCCCGCCCGAGCCGCGGTGGTTGTCTTGCTGCCCATCCTCATTTCTTGCCCGACCCCATGGACGACTTCATAGTCATCTTCATCACCTTGCCACCGATAGCCATCCATGAAACCACGCAAGAGCAGGTGGTCCCGCACCTGCCCGGAATCCGGGTCCGCAATAAGGCTCTTCAGCTTGCATCTTCGACACGGACATCTTATCTCCGTCTCGTTCTTTTCAAGCATCTCGGCCTTCACGGAGCTCAAAAACCTATTCACGATGCCTTCGTTCATCGTGTGGACCATGGTCGCCTGCGGGGTAGAGCAAAACGATATTTTAGAACCAAGAAAAATTTGGCATGACTTTCCCTAAAAATAGGACCAAAAAGAATGCATAGTGCCAAAATTCTCACCGAAACGGAAATGAATCAACATTCCGGCAAAATATTGGCAACTATCGCATTTCAAATACCGGTACCTGCAAACACAAACATATATGCAACACCACAAACATATGCAACACCACTAACATAAATAGATCTAGCTAGGCCATAAAAAGTGCATGTGCACGTTGTTCGAGAGGGAGAACAACATAAAGATAGCTTCCCCCTTACTTACCTATCAAAAAAAGGTAATTTAACCACTTAATTTGGATGAATT
Source organism: Triticum aestivum (assembly GCF_018294505.1). NCBI lineage: Eukaryota > Viridiplantae > Streptophyta > Magnoliopsida > Poales > Poaceae > Triticum > Triticum aestivum. Next base: position 314,600,728 of record NC_057799.1, read on the forward strand.
TATGGAGCAAATGAGGTGAGGAGGAGGAGGCAGCCGAGACAAGCTTGAAGGAAGAGGTGAAGAGAATGAAGTGGGGAAAGTGAGTGGGTAGGTGTGGCTGTCCAAAATATCTAGCTCGTCCCAGGTTACTAATGGCGCACCACCACCCAATGCGCCATTAGTAACCCTGGTTACTAATGGCGCACCTGCTGGTGGTGCGCCATTAGTAGTTTTGCAAAAAAATAAAAAATATAGTAGTGGCGCACTATGTGGCTGGTGCGCCATTACTAATTAGAACTAGTAATGGCGCACTGTGCCCTGGTGCGCCATTAGTATGTTTGGAAAAAAAATTGTTACTAATGGCGCACCGTGTGTGGTGTGCCATTAGTGTCTTGCACACTAATGGCGCACCAGCACATGGTGCGCCACTGCTTTATAGCAATGGCGCACCACATGTCTGGTGCGTCATTAGTGGCCATTCCATCTATAGCCCTTTTCCTAGTAGTGAGTGGCAGCCGCGTCCTGCATCAGAGGTGCGGCTAGGAATCAGAGGAGGATATGGGAGGGCAAGAGGAAGGGACCGGGGAGGGGCTCACCGACGCGGCAACGCTTGCCGGAGGCTGGCTGGCGGCTGGGTCACACGGTGACGGCGGCTCGCATGTGGCGTCCTCCCTGGTGGGGCGAGCAGGAAGGAGGAGGTGCACGGGAGGCGTAGGCGCTGTGGCGAGATGTGCTTCAGATGCCCGAGATCGGGCTGCAGCGGGCCTTAGCGCTGGTGGTGGCTTGGGGGAGCTGACTTTGACATCAACTTCTACATCACACAACGTTCTATATCAGAGAAGGTTCGTGATGCAAATGCCTACTCCTTTACTCTGTTTTATCAGTTTTAGCTCATATTATTTGTTGTATTAGCACATATTTGTTTGTGATGCCAATGCCTTCTCCTTTCCTTTGTTATATGCATTTCCTCTAATGTTGGTAAACTTTAGATTGAGTAGACCTTGGCAGCCTATCCACTGAACTGCTAACTGAAAATATCAGGACCCAGTAATTTGACAAGCAAAGTAGTAATGTGAATTGATGTGTTGTTTGTTGTTCTTGTAGTTGGAGACGACCGTGAGCCCGCGACAGTGAGACAGACACGACCTTGACTTGGCCATGTCCGCCTCTCTGGACTGATGATAATGCTTCACTACTGAGTTATGTAAGAAACGGTGATACGAAAGCCACCTGCGTCATCACCTCAGCCATGTCCACCTCTCTGTACTGAATATCATGTCTCAAATATCCAAAAAGCTTATTTAAATATTGATAGTTAATAGTTTTTCTATAGTGCTTCTCTACTAATCAAAGAAGTTAATAGTTTTTCTATTTCATTCTTTTTTCCAATTGAATGCACTCGGGTTTCTTTTGGATTAGTTATTATCAAACATATAGTTCTTTCTATACTGATGTGTTATTTTTCAGTTGAACACAATGGACTTTCTATAGATTTTCATGGTTTTTGCAAAGTACTGAGCTTTGTTGTTTTATTCCTACATATTCAGGAATTTCGTTGTGAAGCTAAAGCGGGTGTTAAGACAAAGTCCACTCTGTCTAGATTGAAAACGATTGGAAACATGATTCACCTGATATTCAGGGTTAGTCAAAACCATGGTGAAGTATTACTGTGCAAGTTTCACTGTCTTGTGTTACTTCTCTCATCTTTACTATTTGGCAAAGAGTCATTCTTTCGTACATTCATAATCACTACCAAGTTTTATGTTTTATTGAGTAGTGTTAAACTGTTAATTATCGTGTACCATAGAGCGCTGCTATTCTAGATTGTTAGAGACTAGAATTTATCGATGTATGTGATGGAGAGACCAGTAGTGTTGTTGATCTTCCGGTGTTCGTATAATTGCTAACATTTATTCATTTCAAAGATTGGTGCAGGATAACAAACCTCATGTTGTCAAAGCTTTGTTCCAATATCTATTAACATATTTCTTTTCAAAGAGGATCGTTGTTAGAAGTCTGATGAGATTCCGATCCCCTAAAAGCATGGCGAAGACAAGATCAAGTTCCATCACTTTGCATCGAAGGGACTGCCACCTGCCTCAAGAACAAGAAAGGAGAGGACGGTGGGCCTCATGCCTGAAATGATGAGATAGGGAGATGAAGGCGGGCCTCGTGCCTGAGACGACGAGGAGCAGGGAGAGGAAGGCGGGCATCATGCTTTTCACATCCTACATGGGAACACGAACATGAGGGAAGAAATCAGGTTGGTGATGGGGCGTGTGCGTGCGGCACTGGGTGTAGAACAATTCAACGGCCACCACCATGTGAGGTGCAAGGTAAGATCAGCTTCTTCAACTAGGTGCCTCCTACATCTCACTGTGAGGATTCGTGGGGCTTATATGTGCCACATGTGAAGGACAAGATTGTTTTGGACCTTGGCTTGGTGCTTGCCGCGTTTAAGTTGCCCATCAGGATGGTCGTGTCCTTGGGTGCATGGCCTTCGACCACCACCAGATGCCCACGGGAAACTCACTCAAAAGAATTTTTCATTATACATTAATTCATGATCTGGTCTTGTTAATTTATACTTTGTGAAAGTGCGATCAGGTATCTGTGGGGTGCTTTTAGAAAAAGCAGAAGTGGTCATGCTAGAGCTAGCGCAATTTAGTTGAAAGGCATGGGATCGGTGGCATGAACATCTTGGGCTGATCTTGTGTGCCATTTGTGCAGGATTCAGAACAAGAGTGGGAGGGTGAGTAGTGATGGAAGAAGTAAGGAAATTGAAAGGAACAACTTCTTGTTGTTGTTGACGCTAACCCAATACATTTTGCATTTCAGCGTGTGTACAACATGGGAACATATATGTTATCTCTAGGGGGCAAAGCATTGTGGATTTATCATCATTGTGGTATTTTGGAGGCTAGCTGGATGTGATGTCCAGACAGGTAATTTTGAGCCAAAATCAGCCTTAAAGGTAGGTCTCAGATTTTACTCACGCTTCAATTATTTTGAGTATAGCGTTTGCATTATTTCTAAGAAGTTTTGTGCCTCATAGCTTGTGTATATAAGCATATATGTACTATCAGATATATTGTCAGATTGTAATGTTGATAAAATGAGAGGAAGTTACAAAACTTAGCATAACATCTATTTACTACACAATGTGCAAGTTTAACAGTTATTAATTGTGTGTCTACAACTGTTCTGTTTTTCACTGTTGTTGGTTGAAATCTGCTTCAACAATGCGAGTTCTTTATTCTCAAGACGTTCTTTTGTTCCCTCGGGTGAATGCGTCTTCCTAAGCAGGTCTGCATGTTGGTATTACTTTGTTTGTTGACATCTTCTTCTCTGTCTACAGACCATGCTCACTATTAAAGGGGAGCAACCTGGCCTGTTGCAACTCATGTGAATTCATGCAGATGATATGGTATCTTACATTTTTCACTAATCAAAAGTTCACACAGGTAGTAACATACGCAAATGAGAGCGAGAAGAGAAGCAACGCAACGGTCGCGAAGCTAGAAATGATCAAGAAGTGATCCTGAAACTACTTACGTTCATGCATAACTCAAACCGTGTTCACTTCCCGGACTCCGCCGAGAAGAGACCATCACGGCTACACACACGGTTGATGTATTTTAATTAAGTCAAGTGTCAAGTTCTCTACAACCGGACATTAACAAATTTTCATCTGCCTCATAACCGTGGGCACGGCTTTCGAAAGATAATACCCTGCAGGGGTGTCCCAACTTAGCTCATTATAAGCTCTCACGGTCAACGAAGGATAAACCTTCTCCCGGGAAGACCCGATCAGTCTCGGAATCCCAGTTTACAAGACATTTCGACAATGGTAAAACAAGACCAGCAAAGCCGCCCGATGTGCCGACAAATCCCGATAGGAGCTGCACATATCTCGTTCTCAGGGCACACCGGATGAACACTACGTACAACTAAAACCAGCCCTCGAGTTTCCCCGAGGTGGCGCTGCAAGTGGCTCTAGTTTGGACCAGCACTCAGAGGAACACTGGCCCGGGGGTTTAAATAAAGATGACCCTCGGGCTCGCGAAAACCCAAGGGAAAAAGGCTTAGGTGGCAAATGGTAAAACCAAGGTTGGGCCTTGCTGGAGGAGTTTTATTCAAGGCGAACTGTCAAGGGGGTCCCATAAATCACCCAACCGCGCAAGGAACGCAAACTCAAGGAACATAACACCAGTATGACGGAAACTAGGGCGGCAAAAGTGGAACAAAACACCAGGTATAAGGCCGAGCCTTCCACCCTTTACCAAATATATAGATGCATTAATTAAATAAGAGATATTGTGATAAGCCAAAAATAATCCATGTTCCAACATGGAACCAACTTCAACTTCACCTGCAACTAGCAACACTATAAGAAGGGCTGAGCAAAAGCGGTAACTTAGCCAAACAATGGTTTGCTAGGAAAGGTTGGTTAGAGGCTTGACATGGCAATATGGGAGGCATGATATAGCAAGTGGTAGGTAGCGCAGCTTAGCAAAAGAACGAACAACTAGCAAAGCAAAGATAGAAGTGATTTCGAGGGTATGGTCATCTTGCGTGCAAGGTTCTCGGAGTTGTCGAAAGCTTGATCCTCGTACGCGTACTCAACAGGTTCCTCGTTCACGAACTCGTCTCCCGGCTCTACCCACAGCAAGAACACAAGCAATGGAACCACAATCAATCACGGGAAATGCACAAACAACATGATGCAATACATGCATGATATGCGAGATATGATATGCGATGCGTATGCGTGCTCCGGAAGAAAAAGGATGAACAAGGCAGCAACTTGGCAAACCAAGTATGCCACTGGAAAGATGAGATGATTTCGGTCGAAATCGATATAAAGATCACCGGAAACGGATGCACGGTTTGCAAATGGCAAGCAAAACAAGAATGACACGATTATGCGATTAACAGCATGATAGCACTTAGAATACATCAAGTAACTATGCTACAGCACCCCAACATAACAACAAATCATATGGCAGTAATCTACAGGAGATTCTTGACAAAAGATGAACACTGAGCTACGGCTAGATCACAACATAACAGGTTCAAACAAGCATGGCAAAACTGCAAAAGATATCAGTTTCACAGACTCAGAGAAAATACTGAACATGGCTGAAACAGCATCAAGTAGCAATGTTTAGAGCAAGCAATCAACATGCTACAGGAACTTAACATAGCAAAACAAGGCATGGCATGAATCTACTAAATGCATAGAACAAAAGTCCCTTACTGACCATGAGCCAAAAAGGATCAGAAGATATGATGGCACCCATATAAACATAGCAAGTTTTGTTAACAGGTTGCAGACTTGGCAGAAAACAGAACATGGCATTAACAGAATTATGAAGGCATCTTGGTGAGCTTGATTCACTCATCACAAAGCAATGCATGACAAAACAAGCATACCTAAAGCAAGATGGAATGTTTATAAAACTAACCATGGCAAGAGAAAGTTCATAGCATGTATGGATCAACTACAACAACCTTGGCAAAATTGAATATCATGTTAACATTCTGCCAGAAACATTTTATAGCAAAAGTAGAGCAAGATTAAGACATGCTAGGGCACTCCATAATTGCAAAAAGGGGCATGGATAGATAGAGAACAACTATATCTACAAAACATCCTTAATGAACATACTCAAAATAAGCATGGATCTCACTGTAGACACATGGATACATGGCAACAAAATAACAGCAGTAACAGACTTAGCAAAATTCTAAGTCCCTGAAACCAGAAGCATCACGAAGCCTAGTTTGCATGCTTGTGCTAGTCACCATATAGATCACAAAAATATATGGAATACATCTTTATGAAGATGGCATGGCATAAATCAAAACATCTGTAGAGCTCATGCCCATAAGATGCACACATCAAATGCAACAAAATAACAAAACATCAAGTTCTGATAAGTAACAGCAGTAAACATCATATAGCACTCTTGCACCAGAGATTTGGGCATCAAGATGAACTCAAACAAGCATGGCACAATGGAACAAAATGAAGAGCATCTCGTGACGAACATTTCTATATATCATGCACGCAAAACAGAGCAGTATGTAATGAGATATGCCATGATGAATAGAGCAACATATTATGAAAAACTTCAGGACTTAGAGGAAAATTCGGGGTCAACCTTCTCCGATCTAGATCTGGCACGGAAATCGAGGCGGGCGGCTCGCCGGAGTTTGAGAGAGGGCGGCCGGCCGGAGTTTCGGGCGAGGCGGCGAGGCGCGGCACGGGCGTCGGAGGCGGTCGGCGGCAGACGGGCTCGGGGCGCGGACGCGCGGCCTCGGGGGCGTGGACGCCGAAGCGCGGCGGACGGTGCCGGGCGGCGCTGGGGTCGATGCGGGGCACCGGCAGACGGTGGCCGGCGGCGGAGGCGGCGGGAGGCGCGGGGCGAGGCGCCCGGGCGGCGGCGCGAGGAGATGGGCCGGGAGGGCCCGATCCGGGCTCTCCGGGCCACGGCGGGGGTGGACACGTGGCGGCGGCGGATTGGGCGAGGGCGGCGGCGGACGTGTCCGGCGGTGGGGAAAGTTTTGTCCGGCGCGCGGAGGAGGGAGAGGCTAGGGTTTGGACCCGAAATTTCGGAGGAGGAGGTGTTTATATAGGCATAGGGAGCTAGGAGAGTCCAAATGAGGCACGGTTTTCGCCCACACGATCGTGATCGAACGACCGAGAGCATGGAAGTGACTTAAGTGGGTTATTGGGTTGTTTGGAGGGGGTTTTGCTGCAACACACAAAAGGCCTTTGCGGTTACCCGGTCAACCATTGGAGCGTCAAACGACCTCCAAATGGAACGAAACTTGACAGGTGGCCTACCGGTGGTGTACCAAGGCCACTTGGCAAACCTCGGTCCATTCTGAGAATGTTTAACACCCGCTCACGAAAAGAAACAAGAGGGGTGCGCCGGTGCGTGTGGGAATGTCGGATTGCAAAACGGACAACGGGGAAAATGCTCGGACACATGAGACGAACACGTATGCAAATGAGATGCGCATGATGACATGATATGCAATGCATGACATGAACAAAATGCAAAACGAAAATGAAAACCCAACCACGGAGGGAATATCATAACACATAGCCGAAAATAGCAAGAGTTGGAGTTACAAATATGGAAAGTTACATCCGAGGTGTTACATTGTGGAATAATCAAAGTGACGTTGTGCTTTATGGTATAGCCGTATAGTAATAACTACTACTCTAAGATGTCAAAAGAACTTTCAAAACATCTAACTATGCTTGCAAAACACCATATCAAAATGCATTTGAGTAAATTACCATTTCAGTAAAAGATGAAACTCTCTTTTTTTGGTCGATTATTTGTTTGCCTATAGTAATAGATTATCAAAGTAGCACCGCATATTTATTGATTCATTGGTTATTCGCCGAATCATTCTTCAAGGGAATCCATGCCAGTGTGCTTAACCTTAGCTCACGTCACTTTCCACTGAGGGTGCAATCATTGCCATGTCCCCATCGCTGCCGCCATGCAGGAGAACCTCTCATTGCTGGATGTAGCAGCGATGATGTTCCTGGAGAGATGTGAAGTGGCAGGGAGGCGCAACTAGGTATAGGGCGCTACAATAGTGACTCATTGCCGTCGAACGACCCTCCCGCTTAGGCGATGCTCCTGGCCTTGCATGGTAGACAACATATATACCTCATAAGCATGTGTTGAGTTATTACTGCAGACTATAACTGTCTTTGTTTGCTAACATGAGAAAATCATTGTACCACCATCCTTGCTGATTGATTCACGCGCATGTGTGTTTTGTTGGTCTAAGACAGCAACGAAACATCATGTGTAGTAGATGGCGCTGCACCTCACTTGCAGTGAGTGGTGAAGCATGGTGCCACGAGTGTGGCTGATGTGCTGCTGGAGGACACGATCTTGAAGTAGTCGGCATGAACGGCCACCGGGTATGGAATTGTTTTCTCTTCTTTTCCCTAAAATTGTACTCTTTTAGGTGTTGTTGGATTTGGTTTCCCTTTGTTCTGACAAATGTACACTCCCTTTCGCTCATTGATAATGTGGTTGATTAAGTGCATGATTGGTCATTGGTTGGCCAGGGCTTAAGGCTCATAGGGTTGTGCAAAAGGGTGTAGGTTGGTTTGGGAAGGTCTATTTGTCTACAAAAAACTGTTGAATGCTTGTGTATAGGAATTCAACATATCGGTATTTCAGTTTTGACAATCACATATTGACGCAAAATTTCTTCTACCTCTTGCTGATTTTTTTATGACGATGCAAGTGGTCTGAAGATGTCTTCGTGACAAAATATTTGCAAAGTGATCAGGGAGATATCTGATGGAACATGCCGAAACGATTTTGGGCCTACAATATAAAAACAATAAAATTGCAAACTTTCTTAGGGAGATATGTGATGGGATGTGAAAAGCTCCCCCCACCCAACCAACCCCGTTACGACGCTCTATGAGTGCTTCCTGTAAGAAGAGGGGACACTTGTGCATGCTGCTCAAGGTGATACACAAGATTGAGTGATGGTCTTGCAAGCTCAGGGCGATCATGGAAGTAGTGTAGTTCCTTTGTGTGTGAGAGACCCACAAAGGATTTCTTAATGAGCTTGAGTCTGCGTAGGTTGAACACCAAAGAGTGATTGTGGTGCTCTATGAAATACTAAAATGCAGGTGCTGCAGCGGTTGTTCATTGATATTATGTAGCTTTCCTTTGCATACGCTTGCAACTACATATACATGTGGCCACATATGATAAGTTGGCAGTGAACTTTCAAATACAGGCGACAAATTCTTGATAGAGTGGATTGTAACATTGTGCAGAAGAGATAAGAGAGAAGAGAGAGACATGTAGAGCTACAGAGAGCTTGAGAGGGAGAGAGACTGTTGTTTGATTTTTTATATTGTGGTGAGAGAGAGAGAGAGGAACTGTAGTTTGATTGTAGTATTGAAGGGAGCGAGTTTAACCTAATGTAATCGACAACAAAATTACAAAGCCTGTGTGAGGGGGAGCTACGTTGGAAGGTGGTTGTGAGAAGGATGGGAGATGAGATGTAGAGACACCTCATTGTTGGATGTCTTTGTGGGGAGAGAAGGAATCGGCTATGCGGTGCGAGTGAGAGGAGTGTCTGCTTTCTTTTTCCTTCAAGAAGAGGAGAAAGGAGCAGCTGTTATGCGGTGACATAAATGTCACATACCCTAACAAGACATTTTTAGAGGAAATACTATCCAAGTGATGTATAAGTAGCCTACAATCTATATCTCATTAAAATAGGGATTTGATTGACATTGTACGATGCAAACGAAGGTAAAGACAACATTCCTCACATTTTATGAAAATATATGAAACCCATCAAGTAGATATAAGTTTGTAGCAAATAATTAGTTGGATCATTGCTCTCTCTATATACACAACTTTCTATTAGATTTTTTATCAACTTACATCACAAGCGACGTGGATTAAAAAAAACTTATGGGCTATCATTTTATTACACGCAACATTTGACATGCATTATGTTCATATGTGCAACCATCAAAAAATGTATCCATAAGCCCGTGGCAATGCACGGGCTTTCTACTATCAATAATAATTACATTATATGATATTACATGGAAAAAGTGAAGGGGGGGTTTCATTGACACGATTATGACGCTTTTTATAATAAATCCAAGAACGTAGCTAACTCTTGTATCATATCATTCGCTTCTCTTCGGAAGTGCTTCAATTTGAATTTCCCATTCGATCTCAAAACTTAAGCTTGTTTAGAAATCACAATGGTCGATGAAAAGGTGAGATATGGAGAGATGAACTTTAGCGCTTGTTGTAGTGTGCTTGAGGCAATTCTCGTATTTTTCTTGTACCAATGCACGTTCATTGTCCTATGTTAGCAGTAGAGCAATAAGGATGCTTCTATGCAAGTAAAATATTATAGTTGTTGTGTTGTTTTCGCCTTACATTCCTATGCCATGGCTGGGGTTGGTTTCAAAAATGTAGATTTGCAAATTACTTCCTCTTTAGTTGATCCTATAAGTGTCCATACCAGGTCACCTAGGGCCGTGACTCGGGGCACGACGACCGCACACAAGTTTCCAGTAGTATCATTGCACAACATTCTGTCGCTACAATATGAAGCAAGCTTGGGGAGTGACAGAATGCTGCCTCCACCCCTGGTTCCATTTGTGTGGAGACTCTAAAAAGAGCCGAAGTGAAAGAAGAGATGGAATGACAATGATGCAACCTTGTCGTGTGATTCTTGTATGTATATTTGAGGTCCGTAGGAAAATATGTATTAGTGAGAGAAAGTGATGGAGATGCATCTTAGGTGGAGATGGAAGCAGAGCGTAGAGATAAAGAGGGCATTATTAGTTTGTGAATGAACTTGTGATGGAAAGAATGTTTTCATGTTCATATGTCGCATTTTCTTACTATTTCTACTAAGGTGAGGTGCCTTGTATATGCCATATTTTTAACATACGTAGTAGAGCGAGACAACAAAACAATGACATAGAAGCCACATGCAGAATCAAGGGGCAGTAGATTGAGAGGATGGTTGATGTATGGACAAATAGGGCTAGGGAGAAGTTCAACAGAAAAGAGAGGCTAGATGGGGTGCATGGCGTTTGTTGGAATAGAGATAAGATACTTGCATTTGTGTTTTGATTGAACATTGCGTGCAATGTCTTCATTCGGGAAGGGTTACTTGAGCATTGTTTGCAAATTTATTCGCTGGCCCGTGGCAACGCACGGGCAGTCTACTAGTTTGTTTAGTCATTGAAATAGTGACTGGTGTTTTTGTTCTAGCGTTAGTCGCAGGAATCCCTCTTGCGTTAGTCGTAGTCATGCAACACAGGACTGACGGGGTGGGGCCTTGCTGTCTACTTGGCGAGCCTTAACTACCCCCTTCTGCAACTTCCCTTCTTTCGTCCGTCCACGAGGCAGTCAAAAGAAAGAGAGATTTACTCTATGTATTGCTTGACATAATAGTCCCGGCACGGAAACATAAGTTATCCGAACCGAGCACTTCCCGTCGACAGGAGAACCCGAGTGCAACTAGATAAGAGTTCGCTTTCAAAAGACGACAATGGCAAGTCTTTGAAAACTTTGACTTAGGACAAAATGTAGATGTACACTTATTCGCGAACGGAGGAAGTATGTCATTAAGTTTACCCTAACTAAAATTATTGTTGTGAAGGAGAAGTTTCATCCGAGGAAATCTCTCGTTCGGTCTTCTGAATTGATGTGAGCCTTGGATTTACCTTTGCCGCACAGGGTGGCTTTTGATTAATTTTGATGCCCATTTCCTACTTGGCGCCTGCAGCGCCGCTTAGACGTCAAATGTTTTACTTTGGGTTTTTATTTTCGGTTACTTTTATTTTAACTTTTACTATTTTATTTTTTCCTTTTTAAAATGTGTGAACTTTTTAAATTTTCACTAACATTTTTCAAATTTGCAAAAAAATCCAGTTCTTTGCTAATGTTCAGGGTGAACTTTTTTCAAATTGCATGAACTTTCCTCCAAATCTATGACTTTTAAAAGGTTTTTGCAACTTCTTTACTAATATTTTTTCCAAAATCCGTGAACCTTTCCTTTGAATCTATGATTTTTTAAATCTGACTTTTTCTCAAAATCGATGAACTTTCTTCAAATCCGTGATTTTTTTCCAACATCCAAGATTTTTTATTTTTTGCAACTTTTTACTAAACTATCTTTTCGAAAATTCTTGTACCTTTTTCTTCAAAATTGATGATTTTTTTCAAATATGACTTATTTTTTCAAAATCGATGAAATTTCTTCAAATCCGAGAACTTTTTAAAAAAATGCAAGAACTTTTTTAAAAAAGCATGATTTTTTTCAAAATCGATGAAAATTTCAAATCCGGCGAACTTTTTTCAAATACGACGAAATTTTCAAATGAGCCGGCCCAAGCAAGCTTGCACGTGAGCGCCGCCATGCAAAACTGGCGCATAAGGTGCCGACGAGGAGCTCTCCTTTTGATGGACCTCTTGCATCAAATAGGAGACTGCCGCACAGTGGTTCATCTAAATGGGCCTGCTCATGCACGAACAGTAGCGAAGCCACGGAAAGCGAGTACTATCGTGATCCGAACGACTGTAGTGACCGCTGCACCGCACTGAGCTGATCTACTGCAGCGGACCGATAATGTAGCATCATGTTCAATGTAGCGAACTGGTTTTTGAATATGTGAACAAAATTTGAAAACGGGAACTTTATTTATCTCTAATCAATTTTTCAAAATGTGATTTTAATAAAAAAATCTTGAAAGTTTTTTAATAATATGAACAATTTGAAATTTGTTCAAAATATGAATTTGGGAACTTTTTGACAAAAACGGGAGCATTTTAAAAAAATTGAATAGATTATTTAAACGATTTTTAATCAAAATTCCTAAAATAAATTATAATACGTGAATTTTTTTGAAAATTCAAACAGTTTTTTGGAATTATGAAAATTTAATGAAAACATTTTTTTGGAAACATGGACGATTTTTAAAATTCCAAATAATTTTGGAAGATTTTTGTAACAACAAAAAAGAGAAAAGTAAACAAAACCCGAAAAAAGAAGATGAAGAGAAAGAAAAACCTAGATACCGAAAACCCATAAAGAAAAATTGGTTGAGAAAGGTCCCGAAAAACCGGTCAGGATCCTCCCTCCCAAAATCGGGGTGTTTGCATTTAAAAAAATATCAAGTGGGCCGGCCCACTTCGCCGGTCAGTCGGTCGTCCCCTGTATGATTCAACAACAGTGTTCCGCAATGAGCGGCTGATAGTATTGCAATTTTGATGGCTCACTCAACTTCCATGGACCAAGGCAGGGTCATGTTATCTCAGTCGCAATGTCATGGAGAGTTTGGGGGTGGTCATTGTGGGGAAAATCCTATTCCCCGCATAGGTCGATGAATACTGACCAAACATAAGAATAGCACACACTTTATTGGACCAGCCCAGTTCAACTATTTTTCTATGTGTTTCCCATTAGTTTTGGGAAGGTTACGGAACCAATTATAATTATTTTTCTATATTTATTCTTTCAGGTTTCTTCAGATTTTTCTATTTAATTTGTGTTTCCATTTCCCCTTGAAATATGTGAACATTTTTTTAACTGATGGTCATTTTTTGAATTCAACTATTGTTCGGATCACAAACTTTTTTAATTCGTGAATTGTTTTCAAATTTGGGAAGTTTTTTAATTCGACAGTATTTTGAAAATTTTCTAAGAATTTTCAAATTATTAAAATTTTGAAAATTCACAAATTGAGTTCACAATCATTAGTGCAAATTGCAAACTTTTTTGCAATTTGTAAAAATAATAATAATTCAGGAACAATTATTTGAAATTTAAAACCTTTTTGAACCCGTGAACGTTTTCTGAATTTGCGAGCACTGCTTTCAATTTACAAACATTTTCTAAATACTTGAGTTGTTTTTGAAATCACAAACATTTTTCAAATAAGTGAACATTTTTTAAAATTAGGAACATTTAATGAACTTGTGTATTTTTACGAATTGATCAACATTTTTAAAATTCGTGCATTTTGTGAATTCGCGAATATTTTTTGAATTTGCGTGCATTTTTCAATTCACAAACATTTTTGAGTTTGTGAACATGTTTTGAAATTAGGAAGATTGTTTTAGATTCGCTAACATATTTAGAATTCATTGGCATTTTTGCAATTTATGAACTTTTTTAAAATTTATGAACTTTTTCAAAGTCACAAACATATTTATAATTCTCAAGTATTCTTCAAAATCATTAAAAAATTGAATTCATAACCATTTTAAAATTTGCAAGCCTTTTTTCAAAATAGCAAACTTCTTTGTGAGGGAATGTTTTTCAAATTCGTGTAGATTTTTTGAATTCACGAACAATTTTCTAGTTTTTTGAAAGTATTTATTACAAAATCTGGTAAAATAAATTAATTGTGCTTAAAAAACCACCCAGAAAACAAGTACAACGCAAACACTACGAAGCGCTACATGCACTCCTGTTACTGGCCCGACCCACTAGTGCTGGCCCAGGTGAGGAGGTGAGCGTTTGATGTGATTAGGAGCTCTGCTGGTTGTGCCCCCACAAAGCTTTGTACGTGATCCACAAACCAAGGGGCTTTCAGAAAATTATTTTGCAAAAATAGACTATTGTAGCCTAATTGATCTCTGGAATGACTTCGCCAACCGAGAGTGGGTGGTTTTTATATCCTGCATGAGTTAAAAGAATATATTTGACTCTTACCAGGACTTCAAGCTTCTCTACATTAGCCTCAAAGCAAATTAAATGATGCACATTTGCGCAAGGAAAGCTCTTACCATGAGTGCTAACTAATGCTTTGATGTAATTTCCGGTTCCTTGACAATTCGAACAACATGAGCCTAGGGTTTACCACAAATTAGAAATTGTTTGTTATTTTATTTATTTTCCATCGTATTCATCTCATAAGCATCGAGCATCATACTGGATTAATCAAAAAAATTATTTGGATATATTATTTTCCCATATTATTAAATGTTGAATAAGTAAACCTTCTCTATTTCGCTTTTTAGCCCTAGACTGTAGGATCAAAAGTAGGTCTAGAGGGGGTGTCGGTGCTAAAACCGGCGGATCTCAGGTAAGGGGTCCTAAGGTGGTGATCTTGGCACAATGGTAACAAGAAGACAAGAGACACAATATTTACCTAGGTTCGGGCGTTCTCGAAGAGGTAAAATCCTACTTCCTGCTCTTGTTATATTGATTGTGGATGGGGTACAAAGTACATGATGATCTACCTCGGGATCATATGTGTAAACTCTAACCTCTAAAAACCTTGCCTCTATAAATTAAACCCCTCGGCTTAAATAGGCATCAAGGGTATTTAGGGTTACACATGGTCGGTTGCATCTAGAGATAGACATGCCGAATATTTGAATATGCCTTGAAGCATACACCAAGTCTTCAGAGGGCTCCATCTAGACTACGCCGGGGGCCATGGTGGATACGAACCAATCCTCGATTCTCGACGGTCCTCGGCTCGACCCATAAATGGCAGGACAACGTGGTGTGCACCCCCTAATCCGGGACACCGTTAGTAGCCCCTAAACTTCTTGGGATAACTTTGTCCTTTCTGGTCTTCCGCTTTGTAGGCGAGTTTGATCTTCTAATTTGACAACATATCTGAGGTTTTCTCGGGATCTGAAGTCCTTTTATTAATTTCCAATGCTCAGCTTCTTCATTTATGCATCTATGTATGGACCCACATAACAACACGTTTCAGACCATCAGGGCATCTTTTGACATGACCCTTTACAAAAAAACAATCCAATGCCATTGTATTTGAAGGCCGTTGGTGTGAGGGTTTGAATTCTAAGGTCTTTTATGCCGATATCAATCCTTAAAGCTTTATTTCCAAGGACCACTCACGACCCTTGGCGGTATTCCAGGGTCCACATCTCAGTATACCTGCTGGGGGTGCTATAGTGGGTCCCGAGATCCACTTTTAGTGTTTTAGTTACCTTTCCTTGGTTTATGTACCTAAACAAGGCACGGCGTCTAGGGAACATGCGGATTAATCATTTTGGGGATTTTTTTTCTTTTTCGTTGCCTTTCTTTGGTTTTCTTCAAATCTTTCTTAGTTTTCACTTTGTTTTTTATTTATTTATTTTTCTTCAATTTTCTTCAGTTTTCTTTCTTTCTTTCTTTCTTTCTTTCTTGTTTTCCACCAGTTTCTTCAAATACCAGATTATCATTATTTGAATACATGGTCAACATTTTTTGAAATTCTTGATTACCATTTTCAAATACAAGTTTAAGATTTTTTTTAATATATGGTCAACATTTTTTCTATACGCATTTAACATTTTTCCAAATGCTTGATCAACATTAATTCTTGATTAATATTTTTATATACATGATAAAAAATCAACATTTTTTAATACATGATCAACATTTTTTCTATACACATTTAACATTTTCCAAATGCTTGATTCTCATTTTTCAAATACTTGTTCAACAATTTTTTCAAATGCTTGATTAACATTTTTATATACACGATCAAATTTTTTCATCATTTTTTAACTTATGTTCATCATTTTTTAATATATGTTCAACATTTTTTCTATAAACATTTAACATTTCTCAAATGCTTGATTAACATTTTTCAAATACCTGTTCAACATTTTTCTCTAAATACTTGATTAACATTTTTATATACATGATAAAAAGATCATCATTTTTTAATACATGATCAACAATTTTTCTATTTACGTTTAAATTTTTTCCGAATGCTTGATTAACATTTTTCAAATACTTATTCAATACTTTTTAAATACTTGTTCAACATTTTTTCAAATGTGTTTTGTAGAGTGTTTTTGTATTATATATATGTAGAATATTTTAAAGTATAAACAAAAGTACAAAAATAAAGCAAAAACGAAGACAGAAAACAAAAGAAAAAACCCCAGAAAAAGAGCATGTGGCCTGCCGTGCGCATCGGCCGAACCATCTCGGTCGCCCCTTAAGAAAGTGCGAAGGTGGACTCGTTAAAGGGGAGACATAGGGACGCCCCTCCAGTCATGCTTGGGGGCTACTGACAGTGCAATACACACCGGTTGTGGCCCATCAGTTGGGAAGCCCAGTGGTGGGCCGGCCTTAGTGCCTAGGGCTAGGAGGCCTGGTGGTGGCCTAGCTCGAGGCTAAAATATTATCTTGGCGTGCAAGCCAAGATGCCGACGACGTTAGATCGGTTAGGCACCGTGTAAACCCTAGCTCTCTTCTTCTATATAAGGCGAGGCTAGGGCTAACCATTACCATTTACTCATTGATCAATATTGTAACCCCCGTATGCAAACTCCCTTCTGGTACTTCTCACCACGTTCCCCACCCTACCGAGGGTGTTTGTTGTTTCCCGTACCGTCACACAGGAAAACTCGGTTCATGTGTGAAGACATAAACACCAACTACATCCCTTGTCTCACTTGTAAGACTATCTCATGTATTGTATGATGGTCATGTTTTCTTGATCACAGGGCATCGTTCAAGTAACAAGGATGTCTGCAATAATGGGAGCACATTGTTAGCAGAGCAATGGTGTTGGACATACACAACTTATGATATACTACTGGATCCCATCGTCACTATGTTATCAGTATTACCATATTATGTGTTAATGTATACTCACGTCCTTAGACCATAAGAACATCGTGGACCTTCATACCTGAAGGTTACTTTGGGGTTGCCAAACATTATCCATAATAGGGTGATCATAATAGTAACTTTCAGTTTCATCAGAAAAGTATGTCAAGGGATCCAATTGTTCAAGATTGGGATTTTCTCCATCGGCCAATAGGAAGCCGTCACATCGAGGATCGACAGTTGGCCACATCGTTAACGGGTATCGGATCCAGAACCCGCACCCATTAGCTTGACGATGACCCATTTGGGAGGTTGCAACATGTTGGCTACCCTTGATGAAGCACTTCCATGGCGCGACATTTTCTGTCATGGAAGAGCACACTTCCATGATAAAACGACGAATATTGTCAAGGAACATATCTACGACAACACAAGTATGACTATCTTAATTCTATCATAAAACAACATAGATATACATGGATGACAAAAACATGACTTACTATGACAAACACGTATCATCTTGGATGTGTCTTTTTTGGGTAGTTTGACATACTACCTATCAGGTTCACTAAGATCCTTCAAAGCTTCAAAGGAGAAAAATAAAGCAAATAAGACATGAAACGTACCTGGCGGTAGTGAATAAAAATACGCAAAGAAGATCAACAAATAAAGCACGAAAATTCAAAAAACTGGAATTTTGGGATATCAAACCTGGGTGCCTAGTCTACTCCCGTGTGAAGTTTCGTGAAAATATACCAAGCAATGTATTCTCAGTAAAAAAGGAAAAAAATTCTCTGTATAGAAAAAAAATGTTTGGATAGATCGTAGGTTATACTCTATTTTCTTCGCCGCGGATACATTTTCTAGCATTTTTCCATCATACGGGAGTAGATTGGGCACCCAGGTTTGACCCTAATTTTTAGTTTTTCTTTTGAATTTCCTTGGTATTTTTTGAAATTACTCCTCTGTATTTTCCCAGCTTTAGACAACCATATAGTAGTAGATCAACCTAAGAATTGATTCAGTTGATGTTTTGATTGAGTTGAAAGCCCACCCATTTTACCCCCTCTCCTAGAAATATAATGGGAAACTGAAAATGAAAAGTGAAATTGTCGGAGGTTCAACGTCACCAGGGCTGAGCAACCCGTCACCAACGCTCTGCGGCTCAACGTCTTGCCTCATGTGCACAAGACCTTGAGTTGGCAACCCCCCCCCCCCCTCTTGTACCCTTTTCCTTCCTATCAATGAAAAGATATGCACCCTAGCATATTTGTGAGAGAAAAAATTGACGGAGGCAACGAACTAACCGACCGGCGACGGGAGGGAGGGAACTGACAGTCAAGGCAGAGGAAGAGAGGCGACGGAACAACGATAGGCGGCGGCGCAAGGCAGGAACACGTGCGGAGGAAACATGACAGGCGGCGGCATCGAGAGGGAGGAACACAAGAATGTAGTTTTTTTTTTAACTTAACACAAAAACGTAGGTTAATAGACATAAGGGGATTAAGGACTAAACTAAAAAAAGAAACCAGGAAAACCGGCCTCTCCTTGCATCATGTATCCCATTGTGAGTCGACTAGGACTTAGTTAAATTTTAGTCGACTAAGAATTAGCGAAACCATTACGAAGTTACTCTGGATACAGAACCCTTCCAGTACTCCCAAACAAGGATCGTCACTTTTAACCAATGAATCAACAGATCATTTTCCCGTGCAATAATTATACGAATACGGGAAGAAACTGAAGAATTCCTCAAAAAGCGAACTAGAGGCAGGCCATGAAGCATTAACACCTTTGTCTGATTGTTCTTCAGTACATACAGAGTAAATGAAGAAACGCAAAATCTATACTGATATTTACTCGATCAATCTGTTGGCACACACAAAAAGGAACATTCTGAATGTCGATAAGGATAAGCAAGTTGAGCAAGCAATTGGATAAAACGGATCATGTACGAAACAGGTGAGATTACCTAGACGATCAAAATCTTCTAAACTTCCGTTGAAAACTTAACTTGCTGATCCGAGCAGATTTTAAAATTGTGCGACAGTATTGTAACACAATAGAATCACCATCTCACTACAATCACATATTTACACAGTGGAAATATAACTGACCAACAGAATTAGAAATAAGCAGGCAAAGTTACACTGCCAGAAATTTCTATAAACTGTATGCAGGGTCAAATTGTTACACAACAAATATATTTACAAGTGACCAAACTTATTGTTTCTGTTGCCCCTCCCCCTTTCTGAACACTTCAGTTTCAGTATATTCTCTACTCAAGTAAAGCTCAAGCTCAAGCCGGTGCCAAGAGCCATGTGCGGTTCAACACATGCAAGCACAATACTATGCAGATGGCAGCGACAACCATGGACCTTTCGCTCATATACCTCAAGACACACAATCCAGCCCTCGCTGTGGCATCACCGCCAGCCCTTGCAGCATCATGCAGCCTCCACAGCACAAACTCAAGGAAAGACCGCACTGCCTCGAATGTCGCCCTGCCCGTCAGATCCAGAACAAGCTTCCGATTGCTTGGAACAGCAAGCGCACTCGAGACCGTTTCTGTCCATCCTTCCCCAACCTCACCATTGCCACTGTGAGCATTTCCATTGCCATTGGAGAGTACGCCGTGGGAGGTCTTCACCAACGTCTCGACGGAAGCACTGCAGAGTGCCACCAGAAGCTTTTGCAGCTTGGAGTCGTAGGCCGGGTTTGTGGCAGCGGCGCAGATCTGATCGTAGGTGTTGATGTGGATGGTCTTGTCAATGAAGACGCCCACGGCGGTGGACGTGAAGACCTCCACCCAGCTGCGGATCGCCCTACGGCAACTCCCACTGGTGACAATGTCTACCCAGCTCGCCGGTGATGATCCCGCCGATCCTGAAGGATCGGCTGGGACAGAATAACAGGCGAGCACGATGTCGCGCCCGAAGCTGCCCGCCACGGCTGAGACGAGCCGCTCGCCGGCTGGGGAGAACAGCTTCTCAACAAGACGATCCGAAAACGCTACCTCGCCTGCGGAAGCTGGACTGGTGACGGAGGCGTAGCCGCGGAGCACGCCGGCGGTGAGGGCCCCGGAGAGCGCGGAGGCGGAGGCGGTCGCCTCGTGGGAGGAGGCGAGCTTGGATAGTTGAGTGAGAGTGGTAGGCAGCGAGTCGGAGTCAGATTGGAGAAAGGCCGCGAGGTCGGAGGCGACGGCGGCGACGGCATCGGCGAGGGACGAGAGAGCCGAGGCCAGGCGGGAGAAGCGGCGGCGGCGGGCGGCGACGGCTGGGTGGTGGTAGATCAGGTAAGCACCAGCAGCAGCGCCCGCACAGACGATCCAGCGGCGGTGGTGGCGGGAGAAGGTGGGGACGCAGTTCATGGCGGCCGGAATCGGGGTTCGGATGGGGAATTCGCGAGGACCAGTGGTAGTCTGAACACGAGACTACGTGGCGCGTGGAGTAGAATCGGGGAAAGTATCCGGTGCTCTCAGTGTACTCCCGATACATCAATGTCAAAAAAAATATTTTGAATGTTTCAAAAAATCCAAAACAAAATGTGAATGATCACAATGGATGTGACAAGCCTTAAAAATTTCAGGTCCAAACTCGAACATTGAGAAAAAAAAATCTAGAATGAATAGTGTAAAGAAGAGACAAAAGCAACATTGATACTATTCACACCTAGATTTCTCTTTTTTGTTTCTCAATGTACATTTCGATTTTGGACCTGAAATTTTTAGAGGATGTGATGACATTCCTTGTGAATATTTACAACTTTTTTTTGGATTTTTTTGAAACATTTAAAAATATTTTTTGATATTGAAGCACCGGGTGTACCCCAAGGCTGGGAGCACTCGATACTTTCCCGTAGAATTGATCGTGGATCCCTTTCCCTTGGCGTGGGACGAGTGAAGTCTGTTTTAAATATTTTATTTACGACGATAACTGTCACACGTGTGGCATATATTAACACCGCCCACATATTTTTTACACTAAAGTTATCATCAGGAAAAAAACAAATCTCAAAAAACTGAAACTTGTCACCCAAACAGAAAGTTGACATGCTTCACAAGTAAAGTTGTCATCCTCTTGTAATTAAAGTTGTCATCAAAAAACGTGTGGGCGAAATTGCTTTGTGCCACACGTGTGAGCATTATCATTTGGGTTTATTTAATAGCCGAGAGGTATGAACGGTTGGGAAAAACCCTCTGTGTGGGTCATAAGAGTCGATTATCCAAGCGAGACCTTAGAGGGGAGGACACACCATAGGTAGACTAGACTGTGGCGCCCCCGATTCAATCGTACACTAATCATACATACAAATGTGTACGATCAAGACCAGGACTCATGAGAAGATATCACAACACAACTCTAGACACAAATTAAAATAATACAAGCTTTATATTACAAGCCAGGGGTCTCGAGGGCTCGAATACATAAGATCGAATACAAACGAGTCAGCGAAAGCAGCAATATCTGAGTACAGACATAAGTTAAACAAGTTTGTCTTAAGAAGGCTAGCACAAATGCAACATCGATCGAAAAGGCAAGGCCTCCTACCTGGGAGCCTCCTAACTACTCTTGGTCGTCGGCGGCCTCCACGTAGTAGTAGGCACCCTCGGTGTAGTAGTAGTCGTCGAAGGTGGTGTCTGGCTCCTGAGCTCCACTATCCGGTTGCGACGTTCGAGAAGAATGGAAAAGGGGAAAAAGAGGAAGCAAAGCAACCGTGAGTACTCATCCAAAGTACTCGCAAGTAAGGATCTACACTACATATGCATCGGTGTCAATGAAATGGGTAGTATCTGTGGACTGAACTGCAGAATGCCAGAAGAGAAGGGGAAAGCCTAGCCTATCGAAGACTAGCATCTTCAAGCAGCTCCAAGCATCTTGCAGCATTCAGAAGAGTATAGAATAACAGTTTATATTTAGCAAACATGTTGTAACATTAGCGCCCAGAGATCCTTTCTCGACTCCCTACGAGAAAGCAATCCTGAAGCCATCACATCCATCTTATGCCTCAGCATCCAGTATCCAGTTCTAGTTGTATCGATCGGGATAAAACTCCGAGCGTCCGTTACCGTGGAGACGGCTATTCGAATAGATAGAATACTTCCCTGTGGGGGTGCACCAACTTACCCAACACGCTCGATCAACTCTGGCCTGACACACCATCAGGTTATGACCGGCCTCGGCCGATCAACACGCCGCAGCCCTACCTAAGCTCACCAGAGAGGCCAGCACGCCGGTCTACATCCTAAGCGCGCAGGGGTCTTGGATCCATCGCCCTTTGCACTCCTGCACATTGTGAACGTGGCCGGTGAACTGACCTGGCTACCTCCTTAAAAAGGCAAGTGCTTACGTAGTCCAACCCGGTGCGCGCCGCTCCATCGCTGGCGTCCGTCGAGCTTTCGGCTGATACATACGACGCATAGTGCCCATACTTATTCCCGCGTGGTGGTTAGTGTGAAAAGGCCAGAGGCCTACTAAGATCAAATATCCAAACTGTTAGTGTCTTGGTAGTGTGCGGTAACGAGCAGAGACACGATCATGTGACTCCATCGCCCCGTCTCACGGACTTGCGACAAGGGCTAAGAATGCCCGATCGCGCCGCGTGGAAAACTTGCGGGTATCCTCCAGATCAACCCGACTTCACATCACTCGCGGGTACCCCTCGGGGCTGACCCGATGTCATCATGGCTCTGTGGTAAGTCAAAGTAACCATGTGTCTGAAACAGCAAGGGGGAAACCTGAGGGAATCACCCTCGACGGATTCCCACTCGATGTAACCATCAAGGTGGACTTGGAGGAATCACCCTCGTTGGTCCACACTTGAGGGGTTGCATGACAGAGTCATTATCGGAGTGGTCTAGGAGGAATCACCCTCGATGACCACGACCGAATAGCTACACTACAGGGTTAACATCAGAAGTGCTGATGAGGTATCACCCTCGGCACTCGATAGTAACTCTGCAGAGTAGTACAACTAAGGGGGGTGATGTGCGGTGTCGGGGCCTGGACGTCAATCACGTTGATCGAGTCATCGAACATAAAGCGGGGCAACTGGGACAAGGTGGGGGTCACTGATGGATCTTTAACCAGCCTATACTAAGCAGTTTAGAATAAGCATGTAAGGTATGAAAGCAGGTAGCAAAAACAGGCTATGCATCAGAATAGAAGCAAACAATAACAGTAGCAAAATCTAATGCAAGCATGAGGGAGGACGGAATGGGCGATATCGGAGTGATCAAGGGGGGGGCTTGCCTGGAAGCTTTGCTGCAAAAGAAGGGTCGTCGACGAGGTAGTCGATCATAGGGGCAGCATCGGTCTCGGGGTCTATCAGAGAGAAGAGGGGGAAAAACAGTAAATACAAAGCAAACAAATGCATCACTAAGCATGACATGACAATATGTAGAGCTAGGGGTGTTCTAACGCTGTACTACATGTTGCAGACGAAGAGGGAAACGTCTGAAGAGGTTTTCCGGTGTTTGGCGTTTTCCGGACATAGGAAAAGAGGGGAAAAGTTCCATATTCAGCATGCTAGAGGCATGTGACAGATGAACGGACCGCGTATCTGGATTCGTTGGATTTTTCTGAGCAACTTTCATGTAGAAAACATTTTCATCCGAGTTATAATTTATTATACGATTTTCTAAAGTTTTAATAGTTTTATGAAATTATTTAAATTAACAGAATTAACAAAAAAGGAATATGACGTCAACATGACATGGAGATGATGTCAGCAGTCAACAGCCGCGCTGACCAGGTAAAACCTGACCAGTGGGGCCCACATGTCAGCCTCTGTAAATTAACAGAGTTTATATTAAACTAATCTAAGGTTAAATAGCTACTGGGCCCCACATGTTAGTCTCTAATTAGTAACTAATTAGGTTTTAATTAATAAAACGTTTGTTAAACTAAATATGCGGTGGGGCCCGCATGTCAGCGTCACTGGGCTGCCCAGTCAGCACGTTGACTGGGTCAACCCAGTCAACGAGGCCCGTGGGCCCCGACGTCAGTGATCCGGAGGTGGGCCTGGCCGTGCCACGTCGGCGCCGGAGCAACGCCGGCGAGGCGAAACGCGGTGGCGCGACCACGGGGTTCGTCGGAAAAAGACTACAGGGCACGGGGAAGAGCGCGACTAGGCGCGCTCGAACGGCCACTCGACCGCGCGTCGAATGGTGGTGGCCGGAGCCGGGAGCTACGGCGTCGCCGGCGGCGCCGCGCTCGGGCGAGCTACGCCGAAGGCGATGCGGTGCGTTCGTGAGCGAACTGAGAGGCTGGGCAAGGCATACGCGTTGCGGCGAGGCCAACGGTCGCGAGCCCGTGACCATTTGGTCACCCGAGGTAGGCCGGTGGCGAGCGGAGGCAGCGACGCGTTCGGGCGCTCATCGAGGTACGTGCTAAGGGGCATGGGGAGGGAAGCAAGTGGCACGGGCGGCCTCAGCGAGCGGTCCTGAGCACGCTCGTGTGCTCGGGTGAGCATGACGATGCCCACAGCGACGGCGGCGAGCTATGCGACAGAGGTGCGTTCGGGTGGCGATGGCAGCGGCGGCTACGACGATGGATCCGTGCGAGGGAGCGAGGGGAGAGACGCGATGGCTCGCCGGGAGCCGTAGGGAAGTGGCAGCGTGCTCGGGGAGGCTTGTCGGAGGCGTACGGCGGCGGCGATCGACGACGGACGGGGTCGGGGAGGAGCTCGATCCCGAGGTTATGGTGGCGCCGGGCTCGATCCAGGGGGCGGAGGGGAAGTAGAGGAAGCAGGTGGAGCTGTCGGGCTCGTCGGAGAGGCACTCGGGGCTCGGTGGCCGCGCAAAGACACGGCCATGGCGGCGGCAACGGCGGGGTGCTCATGGGGGAGGAAGAAAGCGGGCGAGGGAGAGGGAGAAAAAGACCTGGGGCTGCCCTGCGTGTCCGCGGTGGTCTTCTTATCCACCCGGTGCCCTGTAGCGATGCGAGGAGGCGAGTTGGTGCGACTGCGATGGCGAGCCGGTCGTCGGGTGTGCGCGTGTGCGCGGGGGGGGGGGGGGATTAGGGAAAGGCCGATCCAAATGGGCCGGGCCACACTGTTGGGTCAACTAGGCCAAGTGCATAGTGTACTTTTCCCATTTTCCTTTTCTTTTACTGCATTGTCATTTTCTTTCTGTTTGGAAATTGTTTGGCTACCAAAACATTTTTGAAAAATGTCCAACCTCGCCAAATAATTATGATGCAATATACTGCACTGCCGCAAAAAGTTTGGGAGCAATATAATTCCATTTTGAATTTTGCATTGCATTAAAAGAGTCGAAAAGGTGATGTTGGTTATATTTTCAAGATGTTAGAGTCATCTAGGGTGTAACGCCCCGAGACCGGCGCTCCAGATGCGTTCCATGTTTTGCGTGACCGTCGTGTGTTTTATTTGTTTGTTGCATTTCATCATGGCATCATCCGCATTGCATCGGCACTTCGTGGCCGTCATTGTTTTTAAAACTTGCATCCGCTCGTAGTTGCCGTGTCCCCCCTTGCTTTCGTTGACCGTTCCGAGTCAAACCTTGTTATTCGTTTGCCCTCTTGCCTAAACCGGAGCCTCTCTGCGCAGTGCATCGACCCCTCGCCCGTGTCCGAAAACTTCCCCGTACCCGAACCAGACTATCGTTACCGTTGGGTCCGGATCATCCCCAAACATCTATAAAACATCTTCGTTTTCTTATTTGGACTCCATAACCTATTTTTCCCGTCCGTCCGATTTCGAACGGAGGGACGAGATAGCCCCTAGCCTAACCCACCCGCTATATATATTATTCTAAACCAAGACCAAATCCCTAGTTTCTAGGGATCCTCCTAGCCGCCGCCGCCACTCTCTCTCGCATCTTCATCGGGATCCTCCCAGATCCAATCCCCACCACCACAGCCTGACTCTCCCTCGATTTCCCGATTCGGCCAATCATCTCCTCCCCTCGATCCACCCAATCCCGCAATCGAGGCCCCGAGATCCTCCCGCTCGATCCCTCCCCGAGCACCTCGTGCTCGATCTTCACTACAGCCGGTGCTCAAGCCCCACGCCGCCCCTCTAGTTCGTCTGCCGACGTCCCCGATGAGCTGCCCCTCTGGCGATCCACGACCAGGCCAGCTCCTCGCGACTCTCTCCTTCCGTTCCCTCTTCCCTGCATCTCTCCCTCCCTAATCTCTTCATCTCTCTGTACCTCAACAGGAGCTCCAGTGCCATGGCCGTCTCGAGCTCGGCCTGCGCAGCTCGGAGACTCCAAGCGCTTCGTTCTAGCAGTCTAGGAGGATGCGGCCGTGCCAGTGCTTCATCCCGTGAACCCGCCGGCGACCTCGACCTTCAGGCCACCCCGACGCGCCCCTGCCTCCTTGACCTCCTGACCCCCTCACGCCCAAGCCACACGGGAGACGAGCACCCCGCAGCAGCGCTCGACCCCGCGCTCATCTCTTCGCCCGGACGGCCGCCTCGTCCGCATCTACCTCGCCGTCGCCGGAGTTCCAAGCTGCGTCGCTGCGTCCTCTGCTTCGTCCTGCTGCTGCCCGTTCCCCTGCTTCACGAACGAGACGACGACGAAGCTGCCCTCCTGCGTTGACCGCGCCCCGCTTGAGTGCTTGTGCGGGCCTGCCAAGCCGCCTCTTCGCCAGGCCCAGCGTGCCCCCTGCAGGCCTCCCTCTCCACTAGCCGGCCCGCGAGGCCTGGTGAGCAGCACCCGCCCCTCTCCTGTGCATGTTGGGCCAGCTAGTTTCAGCCCATGTTGTTTTTTCCCTGAACGAATATGCCTATTAATCCAGTGAACGACAGATTTGCAGAAAACCCCTCATACATCATGCATATAATAACTTCACAACCGCGCATCGGATTAAAATGATCTATATATGTAAAATGCTTAGATTTTCATCTAGTTTCATAATATGCCACTCTCATCCATGTTTAAAATGTTTAAACTTGCTGTTTATTTAATTTGCTTAAATGCCATGTTAAAATGATTTATTTCATAACTAATTAACCGTAACTCGGATTTAATAAACCTTATATGTAAATGGGGTAGAAAAATGCATAGATTAACATGGTGCACTTTATTTTGCTGTTTAACAACATTAAAATTGCGTTTATGGCAGAACAGTACCTAATCTAAAATATGGACATGAGGATTTTCCGGAATTGTTGTTTGTTGTTCCGGCCTCATTTAAACTTGCCTAAATAGTTAGTTTATCTATGCTTCACCCTCTTACCATGTTTAACAACATTTAATATTGTTGGGTACATAACCAAGAGAGAACTAAATAATCGTATGTGGTGTTTCGTCAATATGCAACTCGTTGCATATTGAGCTCCACTTAGTTTGTAGTGTTGTTTGTTGCATTTGCCATGCCATGAATCATTAAACCGGACATGCATCATGCCATGTGTATGTGGTGATTGTTTACTATGTTGTTTGTTTCTTTCCGGGTTGCTTCTCTCGGTAGCTTCGGTTTCGTTCTGGAGTTGTGAGGATTTGTTCGACTTCGTCCGTTTGTCTTCTTCATGGACTCGTTCTTCTTCCTAGCGGGATCTCAGGCAAGATGACCATACCCTCGAAATCACTTCTATCTTTGCTTGCTAGTTGTTCGCTCTATTGCTATGTTGCACTACCTACCACTTGCTATATCATGCCTCCCAAATTGCCATGAAACCACCTCTAACCTTTGTCACCCTTCCTAGCAAACCATTGTTTGGCTATGTTACCGCTTTTGCTCAGCCCCTCTTATAGCGTTGCTAGTTGTAGGAGAAGATGAAGATTGCTCCATGTTAGATTATGTTTATGTTGGGATATCACAATATCTCTTATTTAATTAATGCATCTATATACTTGGTAAAGGGTGGAAGGCTCGGCCTTATGCCTGGTGTTTTGTTCCACTCTTGCCGCCCTAGTTTTCATCATACCGGTGTTATGTTCCTTGATTTTGCGTTCCTTACGCGGTTGGGTGATTTATGGGACCCCCTTGACAGTTCGCTTTGAATAAAACTCCTCCAGCAAGGCCCAACCTTGGATTTACCATTTGCCTACCGAAGCCTTTTTCCCTTGGGTTCTGCAGACTCAAGGGTCATCTTTATTTCAACCCCTGGCCCAGTTCTCCTTCGAGTGCTGGTCCAAACCGAGCGATGTCTGGCGCCCCCTGGGCAACCAGGGTCTATGCCAACCCGACGTCTGGCTCATCCGGTGTGCCCTGAGAACGAGATATGTGCAGCTCCTATCGGGATTTGTCGGCACATTCGGGCGGCTTTGCTGGTCTTGTTTTACCATTGTCGAAATGTCTTGTAAACCGGGATTCCGAGACTAATCGGGTCTTCCCGGGAGAAGGTTTATCCTTCGTTGACCGTGAGAGCTTATAATGGGCTAAGTTGGGACACCCCTGCAGGGTATTATCTTTCGAAAGCCGTGCCCGCGGTTATGTGGCAGATGGGAATTTGTTAATATTCGGTTGTAGAGAACTTGACACTTGACTTAATTTCAAATACATCAACCGTGTGTGTAGCCGTGATGGTCTCTTTTCGGCGGAGTCCGGGAAGTGAACACGGTTTTTGAGTTATGTTTGACGTAAGCAGGAGTTCAGGATCACCTCTTGATCATTGCTAGCTTCACGACCGTTCCGTTGCTTCTCTTCTCGCTCTTATTTGCGTATGTTAGCCACCATATATGCTTAGTGCTTGCTGCAGCTCCACCTCACTACCCTTTCCTTCCTATAAGCTTAAATAGTCTTGATCTCGCGGGTGTGAGATTGCTGAGTCCTCGTGACTCACGGATACTTCCAAAACAGTTGCAGGTGCCGACGATACCAGTGCAGGTGATGCAACCGAGCTCAAGTGGGAGTTCAACGAGGAACTTGGTCGTTGCTATGTTTCGTTTCCTGATGATCAGTAGTGGAGCCCAGTTGGGACGATTGGGGATCTAGCATTTGGGGTTGTCTTCTTTTATTTGGTTTCGTAGTCCGATCTATGTGTGTACTCTGATTGATGTATGATTTATTTATGTATTGTGTGAAGTGGCGATTGTAAGCCAACTCTTTATCCCATTCTTGTTCATTACATGGGATTGTGTGAAGATGACCCTTCTTGCGACAAAACCACAATGCGGTTATGCCTCTAAGTCGTGCCTCGACACGTGGGAGATATAGCCGCATCGTGGGTGTTACAAGTTGGTAATCAGAGCCATCCCCGACTTAGGAGCCCCCTGCTTGATCGAATCGCTGGCGTTGTTGAGTCTAGAACAAAAATGTTTTGAGTCTTAGGATTATATATATCGGAGAGTAGGATTCTTTTTACTCCTCAGTCCCTTCGTCGCTCTGGTGAGGCCCTCCTGACGTAGAAGTTTTGACTTTTCTCTCCTCAAATTTCACTAAAAATTTTTAGGATCACGCGGGTATCTTGGAATCGTTCCGATGGTTTTGTGACGAGAACATTGTTCTTGGTGCCTCCTGACATTTAGGGGTTGTGGCAGTGTCCCGGGGAGTTGAGCTCCGAGGTGTTGTCGTCACAATTTTATCGTTGCAGTTCTGGAATACCTGAGTTTCGCCGACATCGAAAATCTCTTTTATGCAGTTGTTGGTGAGATCACCTCGACGCCACCCAGTACTGGGGCGGGAGTTCGGGAGTATTGCCATAACTCGTATAACGGATGCTTTTCGAAGGTTGAGGTACACGATTTCCGAAGATTTCTTGGTTATGTGTTGACGGATGGATACAGCAGGATCTAGGGATTGTTAGTTTGGGTGATATATTTTGTGTCCCCTGTATCCCCAACACCAGATTGCATAACCAGTAAGTTTCGGGAGTTTTATAAGTGGGAATTCAAGTAGCTCCTATGATATCTTTCCGACAGATGCATGATATGAGATTGGGGTTCGACATCTAGTGGTCCGCCTTTCCACGGTTGATTTTACAGTGGTCTCGTAGTGTCTTAAAGAGTCCTTGGCTATGCCGACTCGGGGACGCTTCGTATGTCATGTGCACTGCCTTGTACATGATGGTGCTGTACGATCGAGCCTGTGTGGGCCCCACCACGAAAACTTCGGACGAAATCTCTATCATATGTTTGTTCCGGCTTATTCTGCGAGCCAATCCTTTGTTTTGTTTTAAGTTGTGGTATTCGAGTTGCTTCGAAGTCAAATGTGGATTCCATACCTTTTCCAAGTGGTGTTCTCATGTTTCTATGGGAGTGTTAATCCTTCTTGGTCATCAAGAGTGTCATCCCAATTCTATTTCCAACCGGTGTGTTTTCTCTTCAAGTGGATCCGATCATTTTCAACATTCGCGAGATCAATTCTCAGTTCTTTGCAACGGTGTTTGCTTCATCCGTCCCAAGTTGTCTTTGTTTTCCCGCCCTCCCACTCTTTTTCTTCAAGGACTCAGATTTCTTAATCAAGTATCCTTTTTATTGATGCGAAGTCTCTTCATTCTTTTCTTTCAATGTTCTTATCCGGTGATTTCCCATGAATATACTAACGGAGCTTCAAGTTTATTATTCTTCGTTCTTTTTCTTCTCCGGTGGACTCAAGTCAAGCTTTCAGTGTTGATCGTATTCCTTTTATTTCAAGTGCTTTCTTATGCCGGTATATCTCTTAATCATTCCCCGCTTGCTATTCAATTGTTCCGGAGTGCTGAAGATATCTCTGAAGATTCATGTTTCCACTCTGCATCAATTCTAACTATTTTGAGGTTGTTATCTCATTCAAGCCATTTAATTCAACCGGTGCAATCTCCCTTTCAAGTAATCATTTCAACGGTGTTTCTTTTGAGTGGGCCCTAACCCACAGGTCTTTTTCCAGGTTCTTACCTGACTCTTCTAATTTTTCTGGAGTTATTCTCAAATTCATTTCAAAGTTTGTCGTAAGAATGAAGTATCATCAGTCATATTTCTTCTCCAAGATCGCTTTCAAATTCTTTTCATCGTTGGTTCAATGTTTCTAATTTTTCATTACGGAGTGTCTCAACAATTCATGGTGGTGTTTCTCATCATCATTCTCAACATTTGAAGACCGACGAAGAGTTTCTCTTAAATCTTGCTCCATTCTCTTCAAGATTCATGGTTCTAGCTTCACGCCACTCTCATAATTGTTTCCAATCGTGTAATTCTTTTCTTACCCATCCGGAGCATTTCAGAGTTGTTTTCATTTCTTGATCATCCAAAGGCCATCATTTCGGAAGATTTCTTCGTTCTAAGTTTTCAGCTTCGTTCTCCAATTATTCTAAATTGATGTCTCTGCGTTCATCTCCATATTCTTACCGGTGCATCGCTCAAGTATTCCCTAGTCAGCTCGTGATCTATTCGTTCTCATGTATCTAAATTCCCTCGAGTATTTTCGCGCGTTCTTTAATTCTTACGGTGTTTTGTCCTCTTTTCTTCAATTGTTTTCAATTCTTGCGGTGGTTCGTTCAAGATTTCTCTTCCTTCGTTATCATATCAATTTATTCATTGTTTCAATCCTACCGGTGGTTCGATGAAGACCTTCCCAAGTTTGCACAATATCTATCTTAATCCTTTCTACGAGAATAAGTAGTATGCCAAATCCGTTGCTTGTCGTCAATCTAAATTGGTGAAGGCTAAGCATAATGTAATTCTTATTCTTGTTTCATCCAAGTGATTAATTCCTCATTCCGGAGATTCATCAAAATTCTTGATCTCATTTGTTCATTTTTCTTTCCGGAGCTCCAAGTTATTTCAATTATATCATTTCAAAGCTCCACCCAAATCATTGCAAGGCTTCACCTTGTGTTGTCAACTTCTCTTTCTTTTTATCATCCTTTTATTACCGGAGTTCTTCATGGAGGCTCTACATGGTGCTTCGTCAAGGATGCCTTTCATTCTTCAATTGTTCTTCAAGATTTCTCTCGGAGTTAAGATCCGCTAAGCTATACTCTAAAATTAACATGGTGTTCAACACATGTTTTGTTTTGTGGAGTCCAAGCATTCTTCATCTTGCATTCTAAAGTGCAATTATTTCTACCTTATCATTTGAGGTGGTGTTATGTCATTTTTGACAATTTGAGTTCGCGTTTCATGATTCACATGTTGTCAAGAATGAGATATTTTAAATCCACCAATCTCTTCGTTGGGTTTATCTTGTGTCATGTTTCACCTAAAGCCTTCCCTAAGGAATGTTGCTAATTGTGGTGTCAATGATCCAAGTTTTCTCCTATCCTCTCGGCGAGAGAAGTTTTCATCTCTTCGTTGATCTCAAGCAAGCAATTGTTTCCGCTAGTGGCTGGTCTTCACCTCATAATTTTGAGTTGTTTTCCATAAACCCACACCAAGCTTATCCTTTCGTTGTTGATTTTTCCAACAACTCCGTTCAATCCTACTTCGTAAGGATGCTCTTTAAAATTCATTTATGGTAGGAGATGTTGGTTTCATTCTTCGTTCTATTCACTCCAACTATCTAACTATCATGCATTGTTTCCGGAGGCTTTGTGATGTTGCTCCCTTCGACCAATCATCTTGTTTTGTCAAGATCATGTAATTTTTCCTTTCTTACCCGTTTAGCCGGAGTGTCGTGTTTTCATTCGAGTTCTCTCATCTTATCAAGTTTTGTCTCCTTCCTCAACCGGAGTGCTGTCTGAAATCTTTCTTACCCCTTGTGCCATTCTTTCATTAGTTCCGGAGGCAATGTGTTGTTAATTTCATCGAGTATCCTCTCAACTTGTCAAGATCATGTTCAATTCCTTCCATTTACAGTCGGAGTGCTGTCCAAATTATATCACTCTTATTCCTTCTCTATCTTGTTTTAACCGGAGTGCTGTCGTAATTGATCTTTATCGTTCCTTGTACATCTCGTTTCAACCAGAGTGCTCGCATGTACTTCTCGTCCATTGTTCTCGTCATTCATAGCTTTGCAAACTCCAAGGTTCACATGGAGTTCCTTGTTTCTCTTTTCTACCGGTGTGCTTTCATATTCCTTTTGATCCGTTAAGCTCTTGTTTCATATTCTTAAACCTACAAAGGTTCTCGCAAAGTTCCTTGTTCCTTTTTGATAACGGAGTGTTTTCAATCGCGTTCATCTCCCTTGTTTTCTCTCTTTTCGTTCGTTCAATCTCTCAAGGTTCGTGGTTTCACTCATTTGTCAAAGAAGCAACTTAGCTTTACCTCTTCTCTTCCTCTTCCGCTTTTCTCCGGTGCCATCCTAGATCTCGGGACGAGATCCTCTTGTAGTGGTGGAGTATTGTAACGCCCCGAGACCGGCGCTCCAGATGCGTTCCATGTTTTGCGTGACCGTCGTGTGTTTTATTTGTTTGTTGCATTTCATCATGGCATCATCCGCATTGCATCAACACTTCGTGGCCGTCATTGTTTTTAAAACTTGCATCCGCTCGTAGTTGCCGTGTCCCCCCTTGCTTTTGTTGACCGTTCCGAGTCAAACCTTGTTATTCGTTTGCCCTCTTGCCTAAACCGGAGCCTCTCTGCGCAGTGCATCGACCTCTCGCCCGTGTCCGAAAACTTCCCCGTACCCGAACCGGACTATCGTTACCGTTGGGTCCGGATCATCCCCAAACATCTATAAAACATCTTCGTTTTCTTATTTGGACTCCATAACCTATTTTTCCCGTCCGTCCGATTTCGAACGGAGGGACGAGATAGCCCCTAGCCTAACCCACCCGCTATATATATTAGTCTAAACCAAGACCAAATCCCTAGTTTCTAGGGATCCTCCTAGCCGCCGCCACTCTCTCCCGCATCTTCATCGGGATCCTCCCAGATCCAATCCGCACCACCACAGCCCGACTCTCCCTTGATTTCCCGATTCGGCCAACCATCTCCTCCCCTCTATCCACCCAATCCCGCAACCGAGGCCCCGAGCTCCTCCCGCTCGATCCCTCCCCGAGCACCTCGTGCTCGATCTTCACTACAGCCGGTGGTCAAGCCCCACGCCGCCCCTCCAGTTCGTCTGCCGACGTCCCCGATGAGCTGCCCCTCCGGCGATCCACGACCAGGCTAGCTCCTCGAGACCCTCTCCTTCCGTTCCCTCTTCCCTGCATCTCTCCCTCCCTAATCTCTTCATCTCTCTGTACCTCAACAGGAGCTCCAGCGCCATGGCCGTCCCGAGCTCGGCCTGCGCAGCTCGAAGACTCCAAGCGCCTCGTTCCAGCAGTCCAGGAGGATGCCGCCGTGCCCGTGCTTCATCCCGCGAACCCGCCGGCGACCTCGACCTTCAGGCCACCCCGACGTGCCCCTGCCTCCTCAACCTCCTGACCCCTCACGCCCAAGCCGCACGGGAGGCGAGCAGCCCGCAGCAGCGCCCAACCCCGCGCTCGTCTCTTCGCCCGGACGGCCGCCTCGTCCGCATCTACCTCGCCGTCGCCGGAGTTCCAAGCTGTGTCGCTGCGTCCTGTGCTTCGTCCTGCTGCTGCCCGTTCCCCTACTTCACAAACGAGACGACGACGAAGCTGCCCTCCTGGGTTGACCGCGCCCCGCTCGAGTGCTCGTGCGGGCCTGCCAAGCCGCCTCTTCGCCAGGCCCAGCCTGCCCCCTGCAGGCCTCCCTCTCCACCAGCCGGCCCGCGAGGCCTGGTGAGCAGCACCCGCCCCTCTCCTGTGCATGTTGGGCCAGCTAGTTTCGGCCCGTGTTGTTTTTCCCTGAAAGAATTTGCCTATTAATCCAGTGAAGGACAGATTTGCAGAAAACCCCTCATACATCATGCATATAATAACTTCACAACCGCGCATCGGATTAAAATGATCTATATATGTAAAATGCTTAGATTTTCATCTAGTTTCATAATATGCCACTCTCATCCATGTTTAAAATGTTTAAACTTGCTGTTTATTTAATTTGCTTAAATGCCATGTTAAAATGATTTATTTCATAACTAATTAACCGTAACTCGGATTTAATAAACCTTATATGTAAATGGGGTAGAAAAATGCATAGATTAACATGGTGCACTTTATTTTGCTGTTTAACAACATTAAAATTGCGTTTATGGCAGAACAGTACCTAATCTAAAATATGGACATGAGGATTTTCCGGAATTGTTGTTTGTTGTTCCGGCCTCATTTAAACTTGCCTAAATAGTTAGTTTATCTATGCTTCACCCTCTTACCATGTTTAACAACATTTAATATTGTTGGGTACATAACCAAGAGAGAACTAAATAATCGTATGTGGTGTTTCGTCAATATGCAACTCGTTGCATATTGAGCTCCACTTAGTTTGTAGTGTTGTTTGTTGCATTTGCCATGCCATGAATCATTAAACCGGACATGCATCATACTTGATTGTGCATCATGCCATGTGTATGTGGTGATTGTTTACTATGTTGTTTGTTTCTTTCCGGGTTGCTTCTCTCGGTACCTTCGGTTTCGTTCCGGATTTGTGAGGATTTGTTCGACTTCATCCGTTTGTCTTCTTCATGGACTCGTTCTTCTTCCTAGCGGGATCTCAGGCAAGATGACCATACCCTCGAAATCACTTCTATCTTTGCTTGCTAGTTGTTCGCTCTATTGCTATGTTGCACTACCTACCACTTGCTATATCATGCCTCCCAAATTGCCATGAAACCACCTCTAACCTTTGTCACCCTTCCTAGCAAACCATTGTTTGGCTATGTTACCGCTTTTGCTCAGCCCCTCTTATAGCGTTGCTAGTTGTAGGATAAGATGAAGATTGCTCCATGTTGGATTATGTTTATGTTGGGATATCACAATATCTCTTATTTAATTAATGCATCTATATACTTGGTAAAGGGTGGAAGGCTCGGCCTTATGCCTGGTGTTTTGTTCCACTCTTGCCGCCCTAGTTTTCATCATACCGGTGTTATGTTCCTTGATTTTGCGTTCCTTACGCGGTTGGGTGATTTATGGGACCCCCTTGACAGTTCGCTTTGAATAAAACTCCTCCAGCAAGGCCCAACCTTGGATTTACCATTTGCCTACCGAAGCCTTTTTCCCTTGGGTTCTGCAGACTCAAGGGTCATCTTTATTTCAACCCCCGGGCCAGTTCTCCTTCGAGTGCTGGTCCAAACCGAGCGATGTCTGGCGCCCCCTGGGCAACCAGGGTCTATGCCAACCCGACGTCTGGCTCATCCGGTGTGCCCTGAGAACGAGATATGTGCAGCTCCTATCGGGATTTGTCGGCACATTCGGGCGGCTTTGCTGGTCTTGTTTTACCATTGTCGAAATGTCTTGTAAACCGGGATTCCGAGACTGATCGGGTCTTCCCGGGAGAAGGTTTATCCTTCGTTGACCGTGAGAGCTTATAATGGGCTAAGTTGGGACAACCCTGCAGGGTATTATCTTTCGAAAGCCATGCCCGCGGTTATGTGGCAGATGGGAATTTGTTAATATCTGGTTGTAGAGAACTTGACACTTGACTTAATTTCAAATACATCAACCGTGTGTGTAGCCGTGATGGTCTCTTTTCGGCGGAGTCCAGGAAGTGAACACGGTTTTTGAGTTATGTTTGACGTAAGTAGGAGTTCAGGATCACCTCTTGATCATTGCTAGCTTCATGACCGTTCCGTTGCTTCTCTTCTCGCTCTTATTTGCGTATGTTAGCCACCATATATGCTTAGTGCTTGCTGCAGCTCCACCTCACTACCCTTTCCTTCCTATAAGCTTAAATAGTCTTGATCTCGTGGGTGTGAGATTGCTGAGTCCTCGTGACTCACAGATACTTCCAAAACAATTGCAGGTGCCGACGATACCAGTGCAGGTGATGCAACCGAGCTCAAGTGGGAGTTCGACGAGGAACTTGGTCGTTGCTATGTTTCGTTTCCTGATGATCAGTAGTGGAGCCCAGTTGGGACGATCGGGGATCTAGCATTTGGGGTTGTCTTCTTTTATTTGGTTTCGTAGTCCGATCTATGTGTGTACTCTGATTGATGTATGATTTATTTATGTATTGTGTGAAGTGGTGATTGTAAGCCAACTCTTAATCCCATTCTTGTTCATTACATGGGATTGTGTGAAGATGACCCTTCTTGCGACAAAACCACAATGCGGTTATGCCTCTAAGTCGTGCCTCAACACGTGGGAGATATAGCCGCATCGTGGGCGTTATATAGGGACTTTAGACGATTGTTTCCCTGAATATAATTCACAATGGATTATTTACAAAATTATGAACTTTTTAGTTCCTAGATTTGGACAACTTTTATTTCACATGATATTTGAATTTCAATTTGAGTTGGAATTTGAAGTGAGATATGATTCCAATGTGATCAAGCACTGTTCAGCAAAATGATTAGCTTAATCATACAGGGTTACTGTAGCATGACACCGGGGGTGTTACAAATCTCCTCCACTACAAGAAATCTCGTCCCGATATTTTAAGAGGTGGAGTAAGGGGGAAAGTTCTGGTTACGAAATTCTAACGGATCACTTCGTTCTGGGTTGCTCTTCCCGAAGAAGTCGATCCCTTCCGTTTACGTCTTCATTCCTCTACTCTAGGTCATCATGCTTTCTTCGGGGTCTTCATCGTATTTACGAAAAGACAAGGGGTAACTCTGGAAGAACGGACCTCTACAAGGTCACTTATCTGGTAGATAGTTCAGGGAAAGTGTGATACGTCTCCAACGTATCTATAATTTATGAAGTATTCATGCCATGTTCAACAATTTTATATGGTTTTGGTATGATTTGTAAGGAACTAACCCGGACTGACGTTGTTTTCAGCAGAACTACCATGGTGTTATTTTTTGTGCAGAAATGAAAGTTCTCCAAATGAGCTGAAACTTTTTGACGATTTTTTTGGAACAAAAGAGACCCCCAAAGCTTCATGGGAGGGCCAGAAGAGCCACGAGGAGGGCACAACCCACCAGGGCGCGCCTGGTGGGCCTGGCTTGCCCCGGTGGGTTGTGCTCACCTTGAGGCCCATCTTAGCATGAAACCAACACCAAAAAATCCTATAAATAGAGAAACCTTCGGGGGTTAACCTAGATCAGAAGTTCCGCTGCCGCATGGCTCCGTAGCCACCAAAAACCAATCTAGACCCATTCGGCACCCTGACAGAGGGGGGAATCATCTCCGGTGGCCATCTTCGTCATCCCGGCGGCCACCACGATGAGGAGGGAGTAGTCCACCCTTGGGGCTGAGGGTTTGTACCAGTAGCTATGTGTTTAATTTCTCTCTCTCTCTCTCCTGTTCTTGAGATGTCACGATCTTGATGTATCGCGGGCTTTGTTAATATAGTCGGATCATATGGTGTTTTCCCCTCTCTATCTTGTTGTGATGAATTGAGTTTTTCCCTTTGAGATTTCGTTGTCATCGGATTGAATACTTTTATGGATTTGAGAACACTTGATATATGTCTTGCAATTGAATACTCGTGGTGACAATGGGGTATCGTATTGATTCACTTGATATATGTTTTGGCACTCAACTCACGGATTCCCGAGGTGACATTGGGGTAATCTATGCATAGGGGTTGATGCACGTTCTTGTCTTTGTTTCTCCGGTAGAAATCTTGGGGCACTCTTTGAAGTTCTTTGTGTTGGATTGAGTATTATGAATATGGATTTTCTTTGGTGTTATTTTAGTATGAACTCTAGGATAGATTGAACGGAAAGAATAGCTTTGTATTATTTTAGTACGAACTCTTGAATAGATCAAACAGAAAGAATAGCTTTGAGGTGGTTTCGTACCCTACAAACAATTTATTCTTATGTTCTCCGCTAGATAGGAACTTTGGAGTGATTCTTCATCGCACTTTGAGGGGTGTTTATATGATCCAATTATATTAGCATTGTTGAGAGATTGCACTAGCGAAAGTACGGACCCTAGGCCTTGTTTCTAATCATTGCAATACCTTTTTTGTGCCCATTTACTAATTGCTACCTTGTTGTTTTTTATTCATATTATAAAAAATATATTTCTACCATCAATATTACACTTTTATCACCATCTCTTCGCCGAACTAGTGCACCTATACAATTTGCCATTGTATTGGGTGTGTTGGGGACACAAGAGATTTCTTATATTTGGTTGCAGAGTTGTTTGAGGGAGACCATCTTCATCCCATGCCTCCCACGGATTGATAAACCTTAGGTCATCCACTTGAGGGAAAATTTTTACTATCCTACAAAACTCTGCGCTTGGAGGCCCAACATGTGTCTACAAGAATAAAGTTGCATAGTAGACATCAAGCTCTTTTCTGGCGCCGTTGCCGGGGAGGTTAGGAAAGCGGCACTGACATCCCGTCAACGAAGCTCCTTTCTAGTGCCGTTGCGAGGGAGGTGAGTGCATGAAGGTATATCTTTAGATCTTGCAATTGAATATTTTAGTTTCTTGTTTTATCACTAGTTTGGTTTATAAAAGAAAACTACATAAAAAATGGAATTGAGGTTGCATCATATTATTGACCATCTTTATAGTATCTTTCTTGAAAATGATGGTTCGGGAAATTGTGCTCAATTTTTAGAAGAAGAAGTCATAAAATGTTTGGCACAAAATATTTGAATGATGAGCATGATTGCAATGTTGTTAGTATGAATTCTGTGAATATCCATGACGCTAATGATATGCAAAGCTATAAGCTTGGGGATGCTATATTTGATGAATATGATATTTTTAGTCCCCCAAGTTTTGATGATAAAATTTATTATGATGATTGCATGCCTCCTATTTATGATGATTATATTGATGAAAGTGGATTTTGAGAGGTCGTGACTTTATTTAATGATGAATCCACTATCTTGGAGGAGGTTGCAATTGATTATGACAACAAAGTTCCTATATATGATGATTATGGTGATGACATGTATGCTATATTGAGTAATTATAACCATGAAACTTGTCATCATGATTTTAATTTCCAATCACATGAGATTTATTTTGTTGAGTTTGCTCCCACAATTATTGATGATAATAAATTTGCTTATGTGGAGAGTAATAAGTTTTCTATGCTTTTGTGTCATTGTCGGTGTTCTGGGAACAGGGGTCCCCAGACTTGCCTGCCTGCGGCCCATGGCGTGTGTTGTAGGGTGGAACCCTAAGTGAAGATCTTTCATGAATTGGAGGGGGAATCCCCAAGAACAAGATGAACACAAGAGAAAACAAGAGGAACACTCAAGAACAAGTCCAATCACACATCCATTAGACCAACAAACACACAAGATCCACAAGGTACATGAACAATCAAAGGGAAACAAGATACATGGTAGAGTTCATCCCAAATCCTATGAAGGAGATGAGGGCTTGATGATCTAGGTAGATCCTTCCCTCAAGGGGGTTTTGAATCCCTAGGGATCTTCTTCAATGGAGGTCTTGTACTCCAATGGAGTCTTCTCTCCCAAGAGCAATCCCACAAGGGGAGGTACATGAGCTAAGCTCTATGATTTGTGTCTATTCTTAGCTTCCCCTTAGAAAGGAGGTGGAGGTGGTCTATTTATAGTCTAAGCCACGAAGGGGTAAGTGGGAAAGGGATACATGGCCAAAGGCCCGTGGCTGCGCACACAGGCGGGGCGGTAGTACCGGACATCGGGCGGTAGTACCGCTTATAGGCGGTAGTACCGCTTGGTGTGGGCGGTAGTACCGCTCATCCCGGACTTGGCTGATCCGCTTCTTCCGTCTTCTCTTCCATGCTTCCCTCGCGGATGGTGTAGGTGTTCCTTGGCGCTTGCACTCCTCCTCGACGTCCGCAGCGTTCCGACAATACCTATGCATGCACACGAGAGGGGTGTCAAGTAGTATACCATCCTCGAAGGCGTCGAGTGAACACGTGTAAAGGAGATGATTCACCTTTATGTGCGTGAAGTAGATGTCGCACGTGTCACTTTCCAAATGGACTCTTGACATGGTGATGTCCGTAGGATGCTCCGCATCATCCCCTCCCCCTTGGGGAAGATCCGACCTCGGATCGAAAACCAAATCACCATGGGAAAGAGATGGCTTCGCCGTGTAGAAGTGGACGTTCACCAAGTAGTCATCATCTTCAAGCTTGAAGCGGGCACTCTCCAATGTCGCACCATCTAGTGATTCCTTCAAAATGAGCAAGGACAACAAACACTTGGAAAAATAAATGTGGTTAGCGTTAGTGCAAAACCAAGCATTCAAGAGGTGATGCACCAAACAAGTGTCGTCATCAAGCATAGCATAAGGTGTGACAAGGGATTGTGTCATGGCATGTAAGCACATAAATTGAGCATAATCAAGGTCATCATGGAAACAAGCATGTAAATGTGAGGTAGTGATGCAAATATGTGTAACAAGAGAAGAAGCATCAACCTCAAGGTCATAGCAATCATGCATAAAGCGCTCGACAAATGGTCGATGGTAGGCATAGGAATCATTCACAACACCGAGTAAAATGAAGTGTCTAAACACATGGGACAAGTGCAAGACAATCCAAGCATAATGTGCA
The DNA here is from genome assembly GCF_018294505.1 of Triticum aestivum. NCBI lineage: Eukaryota > Viridiplantae > Streptophyta > Magnoliopsida > Poales > Poaceae > Triticum > Triticum aestivum. Next base: position 314,642,144 of record NC_057799.1, read on the forward strand.
TAGGGTGTAGTGAAGATAGTATGGCACTCAACACAATAGAAAGAGCAATTGTTCATCATGTGTGAGGCAATCAAGTCAAGCATGTAGCAATCAATGGGACATGGCATGTGTGAAGGGATGACATTGTTGCAACCAAACATGTTAGAGGAACAAGTAATCCAAGGATTGGATGCAACACACAAGGCATATATATCATGATGCATGGAACGGTGAAAATGACAAGTCGAAGCAAGATCTCTAACAAGTGTGCAATCAAGTGGTCCAAGATGAACAATAGTCTCATGGTGCAAGCAACACAAGTAGTATGATCCGCAATATCCATGCTCATGGTTTGAAGGTTCTCAAAAGAGAATGATATCACCTTGAAAGCATGTCCTTGTGCGTCCTTCACAATGCAGAAACACAAGCAAAAGCGGTGTAGAAGCGCGTCGTGGTAGAATGTATGAGGCTCACTCTCAAGAGCTCGAATGGTCAACTCACGTGACGTGGAAGTCGACACAAAGTCCAAGTATCCTACACATGCACACAACAAAACAAAGAACGTATGCGCATGGTAGATGAACACATCATCCATCATGACGTGTATGTGCACGTGTGAATTAGCACAAGATAAGCATCGCTCAAAGAAATTTGATGCATGGTATAAGAACATGTCATCCATCATGAAAGAATAGTTATTATGTATGACACGATGGGGACACAAATTGAGCATACAATTATATGGCACATCAATAGCATGTTTATTCATGGGAAGCATATTGTGCCCATAAGTATGAGGATCATGCAATGGATGGGATGAATCAAAATCTCCTAAAATGTATGAGGAAACTATGGGGGTCTCCTCATGAGCAAAAATGGAAACATCATATAGAGAAAATGGACAACATCCAAAACAATGCATATCTGAAGCTAGGTGGTCATGGCATGGCATATTAGATAAATGATGCAAAGGGAGCATATCAATGTCATCACAAGAAAAACAAATGCCAATAACCATGGGCTTGTCATCTATGCCATTTGTGCAAATTGGGTTCATTTTAATGGCATATGCATAGTCACTACGATGAGATTGCAAATTTGACATATGATTAATCTCAAGCATAGCATATGACAAGTCAAGCGAATTGTCAAACATGATGTGACCTAAAGAATTGTCACAAGAAATCCTATGTAACATGGCATCACAACTAATAGACTCCACATGGCAATCATCATACTCATCATAAATGGGTAAATCATCACATGGGGAAATCGTACTAGCATGAAGCATGGCAATAGGGGTATCAACATCATGCAAGCAATCAGTGTCAAGAATGTCCAATAGTGGGACTAGAGCATCACCGTCACCTATGTTACCTAGTTCATTCCACGCAAGTGGTGTAGGTGAGGTGTGAAAGACCAAATGGTGGTCATCTTCATCTTGATGGAACCATGTGGGGGGTGCATCATATTCCACCATGGCCATCGTCTTGTCCAAAGGGAGGACGAAGTCATCGTGAATCGGCGCGTCATCATATATGCGACCTAGCACCAAATGAGAAGACACAATAGAGGTAGAGGTCAAGTTGTTAGAAATGCAAATGGCCTCATGAGACCTATCAACTATCTCACTCTCTCTATGTGGTGGTTCACTCACTCCCTCAAAATAGGTGCACTCAAAGTCACATATGGTGGAGTCACTCATCTCACTCAAGTGATGGGGGTTGTGGCTCTCCTCGCATGGGAATTGGGGCAACTCGGCATATATGGGGCTAGTGGTGAAGTCACTCTCACTCTCAATATGGTGGCACAAGTCACTCAAGTCATCATACGTCGTCGTGGTCGAAGGGAAAATCCCATGCTCAACCATCTCGTAGTCGTCGCCGTGGATGAAGGCGGAAGATGGCACATCATCGCTCTCCTCCATGACCGAAGGGAAAATCCCATGCTCGATCATCTCGTCATCGTCGCCCTGGATGAAGGCCGAAGATGGCACATCATCACTCTTGCCTCCAAAGATGGAAGCATCATCCTTGCTCGCCACCTTGTCGCTCGCCTCCGAAGCTTGGTCCTTGAGGTTCTCTGTAGTCGTACACGTTGCCTCACCGTCTTGAAAAAGAGTCGAAGTAGACTCGGCATCATCAATGCCACAAAGAGGGATGGCGGCGAAGTCGAACTTGGGAGCATCGTCTTGGAGCTCGTCGGGCTTGGACATCGTGGTGGTACTAGCCTCATGCTCGCCATGTTGGAGCTTGGTCTTCGAGAAGTGTGCTTGGGGTCGAGAAGCCTTGGACTTCATGAGTTCTTGTTCCGCGTTGAGAGCACCAATGTAGTTGTCGTCGAGGGACTTGTAGTTCTCGAGGAAGATAGTCTTGGAGATGTCGTTGTGCAATCCCATCATGAAGTGGAACTTCATCGAAATGGGGTCGTCCACGCCGGCTCGTCGCAAGGCATTCTTCATCTCCTTGAAGTACCCGTCGATGGACTTGGATCCTTGGATGGTGTTCTCCAATTGGCGTCGAAGTTGTTCCGTGTAGGTTGGAGGCACAAACTCTTGCCGCAAAGCTCTCTTCGTCTTGGGCCAAATCATGTCGTATTCCTCCGAAGGTGTGTGAAGCCACCATGTCGAGGCATAGTCGTGGAAGTTTCTTGTGCCGCACTTCACTTGATCTTCGGGAGGAACTTGATGTAGCTTGAGGTAGTCGTCCATTAGGCGCTCCCACTCGAGATACTCCTCGGGTTCTAGAGTCCCATAGAAAGGAATCGCGTGGTCGATGTCGAGGTCGTAGTAGCTCATGGAAGTCACAGACTTGAGCTTGGGGAGCTTCTCTTAAGCGTAGCTTTGAGGTTCTTGTTGGCGAAGATGTCGTATGTCCATAGGCGAAGATGCCTTGAAGTCGCTTGGCGAAGATGCCAAGGGAGATGGTGAAGTCGTGGAGCGGTTGTTGGTGTCGAGCTCTTGACCTTCACATTCTTGGTGGTGATGGTGTCGATGCCGATGTGATCTTGCCGGAGATGGTAGCTTGGAAGGGTGTGCACTAGAGCGTCTTCTCGAAGATGAGGAAGATCTCTTGTAGGACTTGATGAGGACCTTGAGCTCCTTCATTTGATCATCCATCTTGGCGTCGTTGGAGTTGTTCGTGGCATCAAACTCATCGTTGTTGTTGTAGACCGAAGGTGAAATGCCTTGCCTATCCATTACAAGACTCGAGTAGAGGTGAGTAGGAACTGAGATAAACAATACCAAGTTACCTTTTCCCAAAGTTGAGGATGTATCCCGTTTCACTCAATGTGAGATGAAAGAATAGTGGAATTGGTACCGGACTTGTTCACTCACACCTATCAAGTAAAGCTTATGGTGGATCTCGGTGAGGATAGTGGCACAAAAATTTGATGCAAAATGTTAGCAAGAGTCAATAATGTTGAAAAAGATTCACAAATTCGCAAGTGAAACAAGTAGACCAATAGCAATATGTGGCACACGGAAACACACACACGGATAGATAGATGGGGTCGTGCAACCAAGGAATGAGCACAAAATGTGGAATCCACGGAAAACGCTCGTGTTGCACAACTCAAGAGAGACGCTAGCACGATTGCTCAATAGGCGGATACGACACTTGTGCACAACCTATAAGATGCAACATGGATAAACTTTCTATCCCAAGTATGCTATGTATGTATGGTTCCCGGTGTTTCTCTCGAGATGATCCAAGATGATCGGATATGACAATCTTATGTGCAATGTGGTATGATGCTATGGCACTTGCTTACAAGCTTCTTTGCTCTCTTTTTGCTTAAAAGCTTTTTTTTATATGGCCACTATGCGAAATGCACAAACCAAGATAGCAATTGTGTATATGCGGGAACAATCTTGTGGCACAAGGGATGATATGATGATACCAATACGATACCAATATGATATGGTATGTATGCAATGGAAGGTACGGATCACTAATGTGCACAAGTAACGTTGTCGGCAATACTCAAATGGCTAGTCTCGATAGGCAAGTGACGCAAAATGGGCTAAGGGGTTAACAATATAATGGCAAGAATGTACAAATATGGGATACCACGATACCAAGATGATATAGAGGTTACCGTTCTTGCTTACGGTTAGGGTGTCAAAATGGCGAAGTGGTCGATGTCGAAGACGACCTCGTGGCGATGATGAGTGGCAGTGTTCTTGATGTAGATACCAAGATGATGTAGACCCGTCCCTAAGTAGCCGAAACACCTTAGGAAACGGTAAAAACCGCAAACTCAAAATCTCCAAAGGCAAATGTCAAATGGTGGTTGCGGAATGCGTTGGTGGCTCCGGAGTTGGCAATGCGGAAGTGGTGGTGGTGGGTGATGACGAAGTGACCGTCCCTAAGTAGCCAAAACACCTTAGGAGACTCAATTCACCAGTCAAGCAACCACAAATGCTATAAGGAGCAAAAATTGGGTTAGGTTGCAGAAAGCTATGGTGGTTTGGTGGATGATATGGTGGATGGCCTATGCAAAGATGCCAAAATGCCAAATTTTTGATGGAGTCCAATGGTGATGGAACCTATCTAGATGGATGGGGGTGTCAATAGCTACTCAACGAGCTAAAGAACGTCAAAATCGGACTCCGGGAGCGAAAGTTATGGCCGAAATGGTGAAACTCGGAACGCTGGAACTGGGAGGGGCGGAAGTACCGCTTGGAATGGGCGGTAGTACCGCTCGTGTCGGGTTTTTTTGCAAAATCTGGCTCTGGGAGGGGCGGTAGTGCCGCTTGGAAGGGCGGTAGTACCGCTTGGAGGTGCTAAGCGGTAGTACCACCAGGGGGGCGGTAGTAACGCTGGTGTCGGGAAAATTCGCAGATCGAATCGGGGCGCGATTTTGGGGCGGAAATGGATGATTTCGGAGGCAAAATTTGACGAATTTCGTGGATGGAAGGTGGGGAAACTTGGGGAGATGCTAGATCCACTCGAAACCAAGCAAATCAATGGATCAAAATCAACAAAACATCATCAAACCAACAAATCACAAAAAAAAATTGGGGCTATTTTTGGTGGGGATTTTCGAAATTGGGGAAGAAACAACAAAATTAGGCTAGAGAACAAGAAGGGGGGCTCCAATTTCGTGAGAAACCATGGCTCATAATACCAAGATGTTGTAGGATGGAGCCCTAAGTGAAGATCTTTCACGAATTGGACGGGGAATCCCCAAGAACAAGATGAACACAAGAGAGAAAACAAGAGGAACACTCAAGAACAAGTCCAATCACACATCCACTAGACCAACAAACACACAAGATCCACAAGGTACATGAACAATCAAAGGGAAACAAGATACATGGTAGAGTTCATCCCAAATCCTATGAAGGAGATGAGGGCTTGATGATCTAGGTATATCCTTCCCTCAAGGGGGTTTTGAATCCCTAGGGATCTTCTCCAATGGAGGTCTTGTACTCCAATGGAGTCTTCTCTCTCAAGAGGAATCCCACAAGCGGAGGTACATGAGCTAAGCTCTATGATTTGTGTCTGTTCTTAGCTTCCCCTTAGAAAGGAGGTGGAGATGGTCTATTTATAGTCTAAGCCACGAAGGGGTAAGTGGGAAAGGGATACATGGCCAAAGGCCTGCGGCTGCGCACACAGGCGGGCGGTAGTACCGGACATCGGGCGGTAGTACCGCTTATAGGCGGTAGTACCGCTTGGTGTGGGCGGTAGTACCGCTCATCCCGGACTTGGCTGATCCGCTTCTTCCGTCTTCTCTTCCATGCTTCCCTCGCGGATGGTGTAGGTGTTCCTTGGCGCTTGCACTCCTCCTCGACGTCCGCAGTGTTCCGACAATACCTATGCATGCACACGAGAGGGGTGTCAAGTAGTATATCATCCTCGAAGGTGTCAAGTGAACACGTGTAAAGGAGATGATTCACCTTTATGTGCGTGAAGTAGATGTCGCACGTGTCACTTGCCAAATGGACTCTTGACATGGTGATGTCTGTAGGATGCTCCGCATCAGCGTAGCTATGCTAGCGGGCCTGTACGGCCCATCTTCATCAACAAGGCATGCAAGACCCTCGCGAGGCGGACGACGCAAGACCTCTTCAGGAGCGACCTCTCCAGGCAGGCTCACGAGGAGCGGAGATATCAAGGCGGGGCAAACCTCGCGAGGCTCTCGTGATATGAGCCATGACGATCGACACCAGGTGAGCGCCAGTGCGCGCAGCGTCCTTGTTTCCTCTTCGGTGCTAAGGAGGCAAGCGCAGGCGCGGAGTACCGAGGCATCAGGCAAAGGTTCCCATATCGGTGCAACGAGACCCAAGACCAGCAGGCCAGCAGGATGGAGGTCACCGTGGAGCCCAAGACGGCGTCACCACCAGACCCTTTCGCAGGCGAAGACCGCTTTTGTCAGGATAGCTTGTACTAGCTGTCCCCTTTCAAATTAGCCCGCCGTTGTTGGCTCCCTTCCCGCTCAATATTTGGGGAGAGGACCAGGGCCTATATAAGTAGAACTAGCCACCACAGTAGAGCCATCTGATTTAGAGGCATCTGACCCGCACAAGTTAGTCGAGCACAAGAACACCTCAACCTCAGGAGGCTGTTCTTCCCCTTGTACTGTTCATCATCAGCCCAAGAGGCAATCCACCACCACACACTGGAGTAGGGTATTACACTACAACGGTGGCCCGAACCAGTATAAATCTCGTGTCTTTCTGTGTTGCTAGTTCGTTGAGTTCGTCCGCAAGATCTTAGCGAGCTAGGGCGTAGATCGGTAGGAGGGAAAGAACTTCGCGCGCACCCCAGAGTTCGAACCTTAAGGGTTTGCCGGAACCCCACATCCGACATTTGGCGCGCCAGGTAGGGGTGCGTCGTAGCTTCTCTCCGATCGATCTGCGCTTCACCCTCATGGCAGGCACCCCGCCATCGTTTCGGACGGCCTGCTTCGACGACGGGGCCAGGGGCTCCGAGCCCTGGCCCCCGCCTTGCGGCGGGTGTGGTGGCCGACCAAGATCAAGCCAGAGATGCCGCCGCGCTACGACAGCGCGGCGGACCCGACGGCTTTCTTAATGGCATACGAGGAGGCCATCCTCGAGGCCGGGGCGATGACAAGGTCATGGCCAACTGGTTCCCCATGGCCCTCGCCGGCGAGCCACGCGCCTGGCTGCTCAATCTCCCTGGATCCACGGTGGCAACCTGGGAGGAACTCCGCAACCTCTTCGCCGCTCGCTACGCGGTACCGGCGCACCACGCAGTTGCGGCTCTGCTGAGCGGCTCCCAAGCGCTGCCTTCAGATCGCCACGTCAAGCCGTTCCTCTGCCAGATTGGTGCCGCTTCCAAACGCTCGGGGGCTCCGCCGGGTTGGGCTGTGGCAGAGGCCGACCTCACCTTCGGCTCAGAAGACCACCCCGACTCTACCGCCGGCTCGGTCAAGCTCCCAATGCTCTGCACGCCCACCATCTGCAACGTGGCTGTAACCAAGACCCTCATCAACGGCGGTGCAGGCCTCAACTTGCTCTCCGTTGAGGCCTTCAGCCTTCTTCATGTGCCACTCGAGCGGCTCAGTCTCAGCAAGCCTTTCTCGGTGGTTGGTGGCGGCACTGCCCACTCTTGGGGACAGATCCGCCTCCCCGTCACCTTCGGCACGCGCGACAACTACCGCACCGAGCTGGCCGACTTCGACATCGCCCGCATCGGCCTCCCGTACAACGCCATCCTCGGGTACCCAGCTCTGGCCTAGTTCATGGCAGCGACTCATCCGGCCTATAACCTCATGAAGATACCTGGAAGCAAAGGAGTCCTCACCATCAAGGGGGACACCAAGGAGGCCGTGACGGCACTCAAGCTTGCCTTCAAGACCGCAGTGGTGGCGTAGCCCACCGACGCTGGGACCCCCGAGGCCAAGGAGGCCACGCCTACCAAGAATAAGCAGCTGTTCACCCAAGACAAGGCAGAAACCAAGCAGGTGCCAGTCGACGAGGACGGGTCCTCAGGAGCCACCTTCACCATAGGTGTCGGCCTCAATTCCGTCCAAGAGGAGGCGTTGGTGAAGTTCTTGCACGCAAACAAGGATATATTCACGTGGGAGCCCGATCAGCTGGTGGGGGTTCCGAGAGAGGTGATTCAGCATCACTTAAGGGTGTGCCCCAACGCGCTCCCTGTCAAGCAACGGGCGAGGCGGCAATCCACAGAGAAGCAAGCCTTCATCGTCCAAGAGACCCGCAAGTTGGAGGCCGCAGGTACCATTCGTGAGGTTCGATACCCCACATGGCTGGCGAACCCCATCATAGTGCCGAAGAAAGGCGGGAAGGAACGAATGTGCGTCGACTTCACCAACCTCAACAAGGCGTGCCCGTAAGACCCGTTCCCTATCCCACGCATTGACCAGATCGTCGACTCCACCGCCGAGTGCGACTTGCTGTGCTTCTTGGATGCGTTCTCAGGGTATCACCAGATCAAGATGGCGGTGGAAGATGTAGAGAAGACAGCCTTCCTGACCCCGTGTGGGGTGTACTGCTACACCTGCATGCCCTTCGGGCTGCGTAACATGGGCGCGACCTTCCAGCGGCTGATGCACATTGCCTTAGGGCGACAGCTCGGGAGAAACACAGAGGCCTACGTCGACGATGTTGTGGTGAAATCTCGGGAGGCGAGGACCCTGATCCAAGACCTAGAAGAAACCTTCGAGAGCCTGCGCCAGGTGAACTTGCGGCTTAACCCGGAGAAGTGTGTGTTCGGTGTCCCTTCGGGCAAGTTGCTAGGATTCCTCGTGTCCCACAGAGGGATCGAGGCAAACCCAGAGAAGATCAAGGCCATTGAGGACATGAGCCCACCACAGACCCTCAGAGAAATGCAGAAGCTGGCCGGTCGGGTGACTGCGTTGGGACGTTTCATCTCCAAGCTAGGAGAACGCGCTTTGCCCTTCTTCAAACTGATGAAGAAGAAAGGCCCATTTGAGTGGACCCCGAAGGCCAACCAAGCCTTCCAAGACCTCAAGAGATACCTAACTAGCCCACCGGTGATGGTGGCGCCACGGCCTCTCGAGCCCCTGGTGCTCTACCTGGCCGCTACCCCGTACGCTGCCAGCGCAGTGCTGGTGGCGGTTCGGGAGGAGCACCAAGCCAAGGGCGCGCTGCGCCAAGCTACAGATGAAATAACACAAGATCAGGAAGGCGCCGTGGAGGTCGCAGTGGCGTCAACAGAAGACCAAGCTCGGCGGGACGACGTCACGAAGGCCCCTGCAAGCAACCAGGCACCAGGAGTTTCACCACCTCAGGAGACGTCCGGGCCCCTGCAAGACACAAGCCTCACTAACGTGCCAGCCCTTGTCGAGCACCCGATGTATTTTATCAGCACGGTGTTGCGGGACGCAAGGGCACGATACCCCATGCCTCAGAAGCTCCTGATCGCGCTCTTGGTGGCCTCGCGCAAGCTGCGACACTACTTCCAGGGCCACCCCATCAAGGTCGTCTCAGCCTATTCGTTGGAGAGGGTGCTCAGGAGCCCGAACTCTGCTGGAAGGGTTGCTGAATGGAACATCGAGCTACAAGCATTCCAGTTGGAATTCAGCACTACCCGGGTCATCAAGGGAGTCGCGCTTGCTGATTTCGTGGCAGAGTGGACGGATGCCCCAGCACTTGAAGTAGGCGAAGACCGGTCCACCTCGCCGGGAAGCGAGGCGCCGGATGGCTGGGTCATGTATTTCGACGGCGCCTTCGCGCATCAGGGCGCGGGGGCTGGGGCGGTACTCATCTCGCCCACTCAGGATAAGCTCTACTACGCCGTGCAACTCTGCTTTCAACAGGGCGAGAAGGTCTCCAACAACATCGCAGAGTACGAGGGCCTCATAGCTGGCCTCAAGGCCGCAGCAGCTCTGGGGGTGAAGCGCCTTGCCGTTAGGGGCGACTCGCAGCTCCTCTTCAACTTCTCCAACAAGGTGTACGAGCCAAAGGACGAGCACATGGAGGCTTACCTCGCAGAAGTGCGCAAGATGGAAAAACAGTTCATGGGATTGGAGGTGCAGCATGTGCCCCGGGGCACCAACAAGGAAGCCGATGACATCACCAGGAGAGCGTCCAAGCGGCAGCCCCAGGAGCCTGGCATCTTTGAGGAGCGGCTCTTCAAGCCATCAACGACGCCTCCACTCTCAAGCACAGCTCAGCCTCGGGAGGAGCTCCCACAGCCTCCTGCCACAGGAGCCCCGGCCTGTGGCCCGACCTCAGGAGCTCGCTTGCTCTTGGCGCTCGAACCTCAGGAGGCATGCTGGACCAAGGAATTCAAGGAGTACCTGATGCAAGGGACGCCGCCGGAGAAGGAAGAGGATGCAGAGCGCGTGGCCCGACAAGCCACGACATACTGTATCCAGGACGGTGAGTTGTACAGGAAGCGATCGAACGATGTTTCGCTGCGCTGCATCTCCAGCGACCAAGGAAAGGAATTGCTGGTTGACATACATGGCGGGGACTGCGGACACCACTCGTCATCATGGACTCTCGTCGGCAAGGTGTTCCGCAGTGGGTTCTACTGGCCCACGGCGCTCAACGACGCGGCCGAGTTGGTGAAGTCCTGCGAAGCTTGCCAGTTCCACGCCAAGTAGATACATCAGCCAGCTCAGGGCCTCCAGACCATACCACTCACGTGGCCGTTCGCAGTCTAGGGGCTGGACATCTTGGGCTCTTTCCCCCGGGCGCCAGGGGGCTACCGTTACCTGTACGTCGCCATTGACAAGTTCACCAAGTGGGCGTAAGTGGAAGTTGTTCGCACCATCCCAGCCGGGTCCGCGGTCAAGTTCATTAGGGGCATCCTGAGCCGTTTCGGAGTCCCCAACCGCATCATCACTGATAACGGCTCGCAGTTCACCAGTAACCTCTTCAAAACCTACCGTGCTAACCTTGGAACGCAGACTTGCTATGCTTCGGTGGCGCACCCCAGGAGCAATGGTCAGGCCGAACGCGCCAACGCAGAGGTCTTGAGGGGCCTCAAGACTAGGACCTTCAAGAAGAAGCTCGAGGCCTGTGGCAGGGGCTGGCAAGACGAGCTCCAGTCTGTGCTGTGGTCCATCTGCACCACCGCCACCAAGCCAATGGGCGAGACCCCATTCTTCCTTGTCTACGGAGCTGAAGCGGTCCTTCCTCACGAGTCAAGCATCGCTCCGCACGGGTCCTGGCATTCGATGAAACGCAGCAGGACGCCATGCGGGGATGGACCTCGTGCTGGGGGAGGACCGTCGTCGTGAAGCTGCACTGAGAGCGGCAAGGTACCAGCAGGCGCTGCGGCGATACCACTGCCGCAACATCCGCTCCAGGACGCTCGAGACGGGTGACCTCGTCCTGAGGCGGGTCCTATCCAGGGAAGGGCTGCATAAGCTCTCACCCATGTGGGAGGGCCCGTTCAAGGTCGTCCACATCTCCAGGCCTGGCGCCGTGCGCCTGGAGACGCAGGACGGGATACCCATCCAGAACGCCTGGAACATCCAGCACCTTCGGAAGTTCTATCCATGAAGCAAGGCCCAGAGCCTGAGAAGCAAGGCCCAGAGCCTGAGAAGAAAGGCCCAGAGCCTGTGAAGAAGGCCCGGTGCCTGTGAAGAATCGCCGCCTGTGACACTCTCACGTAATAATGAGTGGGGCTGTACATGCCCCGGAGTCTCAGGAGCGCCGGCCTCAGGCCCTGGGGCTCCCTCCCACGCCTAGTGGCAGCACTTAGCTCCGCGCTGGTGAGCAGAATTGAAGACTAGATTAGGTGCCGGGCGCGGCTTTTCATTTGCTTTCCGTAGTTGGCTCGCTTTTCCTTATTCAAAGTTTTCTTCTGGTGTTCCTTGCTGATTCGATTCCCTCGCTTCTTACCGCATTTTCTGACTCTGGTTCGCTCGTGTTCTCTCTCTCGCATACCTCGCGAGGGGGGCTAGGCAGGTGCCCTCACGAGCATTTTTCTTCTCTCTGTCTTCTCGCGAGCCACCCTCGTTCGAGCCCGCAAGCTGGCGCACCTATCCTAATCCGTGCCCCATAGGTACCGCGATACGAAGCGCCGGGTCAAGGCTTGGGTGAATGACAAATCTCATGGCAAACTCCCTAACGAATTTTTGTAGTTCCTAAGCAATCGCAGACCACAAGGTCAAGATGGGCATGAGGAAGTAAGCGCCTCATAAGAAGGAGGGCGCCCCGAATGCACCAGGCTAAGTTATCTTTGCGCAAAATAGCCACACAACACTGAAACAACAAGCGTAGCATGATGGTTAATAAGTTATGGTTCGATACACGCCCCTTCGGGCCCATGCTAGATTCATTTTGATGCAGGAAGAAAAGGGGAAACATAACAAAAGCGGCGCTCGCCCTTGCAGCGGCCGACGGGGGCAGGGCCTTGGTGACGTCCCGGGTCTAGTCGGACCCTTCCTCGCGCTTCACCGATGCGCGACGGCGAGACGACCCGCCATCTCCTTTGAAGCGGGCGCGGCAGCGAGGCAGCTGATCAAGGCCGCCACTGCTGGAACTGTTACCAAGGGAGGAGCCACCATAGCCAGACGAGGCACGGCCGGCGGGTTCGTCCTCCTCCTCGCCCCGACCATCGCCAAGGCCGAGCACCTCCTCGCCGTCGTTCACCTCGGGGCAGCATCCAGCGCGGCGATCGTCTTCCCCGAACACCCTCACGAAGAGGGTCGCGTCGCCGTCGAACTTGAAGTGGAGGGTGCACCGCCTGCCCAGGCCGCGCGCGCGGGCGAACGTCTGCCATCCGCGGGCCAGAGCAATGTTGCCCGCGACGGAGACCTCGACCGCGACCCAAGAAGCCCGGCTGCAGCAACCATCTGCCTGCAGCCAGAGCCCGCCTGGACCGGAGACTGGCAGCTCGTCGGCAAAGAAGTGGGGGAGCTGGAGCCAGCTGCCGGCTGGATCCTCCGACCAAACAACAAACTCCAGCAGCACCTCTGACGCATGGAAACGCGGCCGGGGAGGTCGCGCAACCATAGCGCGTCTCCTTTCGTCGACAGGACTACCGCGACCAGAGCGACTCCTACCGCGCACTGCGGCGCCACCTCGAGAGCCGGGGGCTACGGCGGGGGTCGCAGCATGCTTGCGGTGACAGCCACGTCCTCGCTTGGGCGCCGGGGAGCCGGGTCCCTCCCGAGGGGCCTTGCCTTTCTCCACAGCGGAAAACCTCTTCGACGACACCATTGCTGCTAGCGGTGGAGCAAGGAGGAAGAAGCAAGCGAGCAAGGAAGAGATGGGCAACGGGGGCTCTGCCCCCCTCCCCATTTATAGCGGAAGAAGGCCAACCAGCGCCTCCCACGATCACAGGTAATGATGGTTTTCCTTGCATGTCGCAGGGACTTGTCAAATCGAGCAGTTGCCGAGGCAGCATGGGGAAGTGGAGACGCCCACATCCAATCAACCGCCACGCGTCGACCAAGGCCGCAGTCTTTTGGGGCCCGCGGCGCTCCGCGCTTGGCCCTTGGCTTCGCCGCGAAGCCAAGCCCTAGCGCACCTTGGGCCCCGGGGCTACTATCGATGTTCTAGGAACGGGGGTCCCCAGACTTGCCTGCCTGCGGCCCATGGCGTGGCTATGCTAGCGGGCTTGTACGGCCCATCTTCATCAACAAGGCATGCAAGACCCTCGCGAGGGGCCAAGCCTCGCGAGGCGGACAATGCAAGACCTCTTCAGGAGCGACCTCTCCAGGCAGGCTCGCGAGGAGCGGAGATATCAAGGCGGGGTAAACCTCGCAAGGCTCTCATGACGTGAGCCATGACGATCGACACCAGGCGAGCGCCAGGCGGGCGCCAGCGCGCGCAGCAGCCTTGTTTCCTCTTCGGCGCTAAGGAGGCAAGCGCAGGTGCGGAGTACCGAGGCATCAGGCAAAGGTTCCCATATCGGTGCAACGAGACCCAAGACCAGCAGGCCAGCAGAATGGAGGTCACCGTGGAGCCCAAGATGGCGTCACCACCAGACCCTTTCGCAGGCGAAGACCACTTTTGTCAGGATAGCTTGTACTAGCTGTCCCCTTTCAAATTAGCCCGCCATTGTTGGCTCCCTTCCCGCTCAATATTTGGGGAGAGGACCAGGGCCTATATAAGTAGAACTAGCGACCACAGTAGAGCCATCTGATTCATAGGCATCTGACCCGCACAAGTTAGTCGAGCACAAGAACACCTCAACCTCAGGAGGCTGTTCTTCCCCTTGTACTGTTCATCATCAGCCCAAGAGGCAATCCACCACCACACACTGGAGTAGGGTATTACACCACAACGGTGGCCCGAACCAGTATAAATCTCGTGTCTTTCTGTGTTGCTAGTTCGTCGAGTTCGTCCACAAGATCTTAGCGAGCTAGGGCATAGATCGGTAGGAGGGAAAGAACTTCGCGCGCACCCCAGAGTTCGAACCTTAAGGGTTTGCCGGAACCCCACATCCGACAGTCATGAAAAAATGCTTTATGTGATGGTTATATTGTTGAATTTTTCATGATTCTACTGAAAATTATTATGAGGGAGGAACTTATGCTTGTAGGAATTGCAATAATATTAAGTTTCCTCTCTATGTGTTGAAAGTTTTGAAGTTATGCTTGTTTTTCCTTCCTATGCTAGTTGATTCTTGTTCCCATAAGTTGTTTGCTCAAAAAATCCGTATGCATAGGAAGTGGGTTAGACTTAAATTTTCTAGTCATATGCTTCATGATGCTCTCTTTATGTTTCAATTCTTATCTTTTATGCGAGCATCATTGAAATCATCATGCCTAGCTAAAAGGCATTAAAGAAAAGCGCTTGTTGGGAGACAACCCAACACTTTTACCTACTGTTTTTGTGTGTTCACATGATTAAGATACTGTAGTAATCATGTTTTATTGCTTTTGTTTCAATAAAGTGCCAAGTAAAGCCTTTAGGATCATGTTGGGTGATAGTTGCTTTGATCTTGCTGAAAAACAGAAACTTTTGTGCTCACAAAAATAATTCTAATGTTTAACACAAGAGTGCTTTTGAGCTGATTCTTTTTTCAGAATATTAACACACAAATTTTTCACGTGGTACTAATTTTTTCATAATTTTTGGAGTAGAATAACTATGGTTTGAGTACAGATTACTACAGACTGTTCTGTTTTTGACAGATTCTGTTTTCAATGCATAGTTTGCTTGTTTTCTAGTTTCTATGGATTATATTGCTCAATATAAATTGTGGAATGATATGCTACATTAGGCATTGTGTGAAAACAATTATGAATCTTGTCTTTGTCAGTACCAAGGTGAAATTGTTTGCTCTTTATCATACTAACCTATCTCACGAAGTTCCGTTAAGTTTTGTGTGATTGAAGTTTTCAAGTTTTGGGTGAGATGTCGATATGAGGAGAATAAGGAGTGACAATACCCCAAGCTTGGGGATGACCAAGGCACTCCAAGGTAATATTCAAGGAGGATCCAAGCAACTAAGGCTGGGGATGCCCCGGAAGGCATCCCCTCTTTCGTCTCCAACATTATCGGTAACCTCACTTGGAGCTATGTTTTCATTCATCGCATGATATGTGTTCTGCTTGGAGCGTCAATTTATTTTGTTAGGATTTGCTTGCTGTTATTTATAATAATGTTTTGCATCTTTTATTTCAATAAAAGTGGCATTGATACCCTTTATTATGCTTATTTTGCAAGTCTACATGTTGCTGTTTCAAAACAGAAAGTTTATCGATGTTGCAAAAATTACCTAGAAAAGTCAGAATGTGATAAAATGTAGAAACTTTTTGAAAAATGAGATCTGATAAATTCTCTATAGTGTGGTAAATTTTTCATAATTTTTGGAGTTGAATAAGTATTGATACTCTTGCACTCTTTACAGACTGTACTGTTTTGGCAGATTGCTGTTATGTTTGCATTGTTTGCATATGTTTGCTTGTTTAATGATTCTATTTGAGGATATGAGTATTAAATATGCAGAGGAATTTAGTATGCAATGTTGGATAATAATTTTAGTGATTTTCTACAGTAGAGAATGATAAGGTTTTTGCATTGGTTTATACTAACTTATCTCACGAATTCTTGTCGAGTTTTGTGTGGATGAAGCTTTTGAGATTTAGGAAAACCGTGATACGAGAAGAATTAAGGAGACACAAAAGCTCAAGCTTGGGGATGCCCAAGGCATCCCAAGATAATATTCAAGAAGTCTCAAGCATCTAAGCTTGGGGATGCCATGGTAGGCATCCCACCTTTCTTCTTCAACAATTATCGGTTAGTATCGGTTGAGCCTAAGTTTTTGCTTCTTCACATGATGTGTGCTATTCTTGGAATTGCATTTTGTTTTGTTTTTGCTTTCTGTTTTAATAAAATACTTAGATCTAAAAGTTTTTAAATAAAATAGAGTCCTCAAATAGTTGCCAGGGAGGCTAAGTAAGCGGCACTCACATCCTGTCAACGAAGCTCTTTTCTATGGAATTGCTCTAGTGCTTCACTTATATCTTTTTTAGCATGGTGTGCTTTAATATTTTTGAAGAAATTATCTCTTGCTTTACTTAAATTAATTTGAGATAAATAAATATTATGCTCATGATCTTCACTTATATTTGTTTGAGCTTTTCAAAAGAAACACATGAAAATTAGTTCCAAAGTGATAGATATCCAAGATGGATATAATAAAAACTTTCATGAAGATCATTGGACAAAATAAACTTGTTTCCTTGTAATAGTTTTGAGATATGATGATGTGATATGTGAGTCATGTTGATGAGTAATTATGCTTTAGTAAGAGTATTGGTGTTAAGGTTTGTGATTCCCAATGCAAGCACGAAAGTCAATAGTTGTGCAATGAAATTACATCCTACTTGTGGTGCATTATTCGGTGTTAATTATGCTCAATGCTCGCTTATGAGATTATTCGTTTCTTGGTTGGTCGCTTCTCAATCTTTTGCTAGCCTTCATTTTGCACTAAGTATGATCACTACTTGTGCATCCAAAATCCTTTAAACCAGTTTTGCCACATGAGTCCAGTATACCTACCTATATGTGGTATTCTTTTGCTGTTCTAAGCAAATTTGTATGTGCCATCTCTAATTTTCAAAATAAATCTCTCTTTTGCGTGCTCATACCGCTCGCGAGGCGGTGAGGGGTGGCCAATATTTTCCATGCTAGATGTGTTATTCTCACGATGAGTGTTTATTCACTTGTCATTGCACGAGAGTAAGGCAAAGGTATTAGGGATGCCCAGTCCAGAAATGAAAAATAAATTTACTTTATGTTGTCAAATAATAAATTCCTTGGGAAGTGTTGGTATGGAGGGCATCCGTGGATACGGTTAGCCATCGAAAGTGAAAGTATGGCGGAAAAAGGAATAAACTTTATTTTCTGTGTGGGAACCGCCTATGGTATATCTAGCATGCAATGTGTTGGGGGCTCTAAGTCGTTGGTGGGAAAAGTATGCCTCTAAAAAAAAATTTTATCTCCCAATTTTTGCTTTGAGCTCTGGCACCTCTACAAATCCCTACTTCCCTCTACGAAGGGCCTTTATTTTACTTTATGCAAATTTTTTATTTTTTATTTGAGTCTCCATCTTCTCTTATAAAGCACCAACTAGGAGGCACTATGATCGTACTTGAGCATTGGGTGTAGCTAATATGCGAGTGTGTTTCATGAATGGATCAATGATTGGGCATGATGGGCCAGGGATAACTTATTTTAGCATTGATATTTTGAAAGACATGGTTGCTTGTTGGTATGCTTGAGTATTAAAGTCCTCATGTCAAAACTAGACTATTGCTTTGAACCATATAAAAGTCCAAATGTCCATGCTACAAAAGAAAAGAGTTTATGATGAATATGATAGGTAACATTCCACAACAAAAATTCCATTTTCAGTTACTACTTTATCATGATAAGTTTTATGAGAAAGAGTTGCTGTTATGATGCTAGGAAAATTGATTGAAATTATCATTGATCAAACTTATGCACTTTGCTAGCATTCACACTTCATAAATTATTTCTTTTATCATTTACCTACTCGGGGACGAGTAGGAATTAAGATTGGGGATGATGATATGTCTCCAACGTATCTATAATTTATGAAGTATTCATGCCATGTTTACAACAATTTTATATGGTTTTGGTATGATTTGCATGGAACTAACCCGGACTGATGCTGTTTTCAGCAGAACTACCATGGTGTTGTTTTTTGTGCAGAAATGAAAGTTCTCCAAATGAGCTGAAACTTTTTGACGATTTTTTTGGAGCAAAAGAGACCCCCGAAGCTTCGTGGGAGGGCCAGAAGAGCCACGAGGAGGTCACAACCCACCAGGGCGCGCCTGGTGGGCCTGGCTTGCCCCGGTGGGTTGTGCTCACCTCGAGGCCCATCTTAGCGTGAAACCAACACCAAAAAATCCTATAAATAGAGAAACTGAAAGTGCAACTATCCCTGGGTGGTTTTGGTAATTATTAACAACATATAGCTCATTGAGCTAATGCTATTTCAAGATAAATATTCTAGGAAAGATCAATGATTGGCATGGCATGGATTAGGAATGTGGACCCCTCAAAATGCTAAGGACAAAAGATTGGCTCAAGCTCTAAAGCTCAAGACTCTACATTTTACTTTTAGTGATCCAAGATCTCATTGAGTCCATAGGAAAAATCAATACTATTAAAAGGGGATGAGGTGTTGCTTAATGGGTTGCTTGCTCAAAATGCTTAGTGATATGCTCCAAAACCCTCAACCACTTTCTCATACCCACATATGTCCCAAACCAAAAGTCAAACTCGGCCCCACCAAAACTTTCTATCCGGCGCCACCGAGTTCAGTTGACATAGCCACTGCCACAAAACCCTAGTCACTTCGGTCTTACCGATAGGGATCTCGGTCTCACCGAGATGGGATTGCAAACTCTCTGTTTCCCTTCGTAATGTTTCGGTCTAGCCGAGATGAGCGATCGGTCCCACCGATTTTGCAATGCAAACTCTCTGTTTCCCTTTCGTAACATTCCGGTCTCACCGAGATGAGCGAATCGGTCCCACTGAGTTTGCCTAACCAACTCTCTGTTAGCTTGTTACCAAAATTGGTCTCGCCAAGTTTGTGTAATCGGTCTCACCGAGATTACATTATGCCCTAACCCTAATGAAATCGGTCCCATCGAGTTGACATGTCGGTCCCACCGAAAATCCTAACGTTCACATTTTGAACTAAATCGGTCTGACCGAGTTGCATTATTCAATCCCACCGAGTTTGGTGATTTGTGTGTAACGGTTAGATTTTGTGTGGAGGCTATATATACTCCTCCACCCACTCTTCATTCGTGGAGAGAGCCATCAGAATATGCCTACACTTCCATCATATATTTTCTGAGAGAGAACCACCTACTCATGTGTTGAGGTCAAGATATTCCATTCCAACCATATGAATCTTGATCTCTAGCCTTCTCCAAGTTGCTTTCCACTCAAATCATCTTTCCACCAAATCCAACTCTGTGAGAGAGAGACAGTTGAGTGTTGGGGAGACTATCATTTGAAGCACAAGAGCAAGGAGTTCATCATCAACACACCATCTATTACCTTTTGGAGAGTGGTGTCTCCTAGATTGGTTAGGTGTCACTTGGGATCCTCCGTCAAGATTGTGGAGTTGAATCAAGGAGTTTGTACGGGCAAGGAGATCGCCTACTTCGTGAAGATCTACCCTAGTGAGGCAAGTCCTTCATGGGCGATGGCCATGGTGGGATAGACAAGGTTGCTTCTTCGTGGACCCTTCATGGGTGGAGCCCTCCGTGGACTCGTGCAACCGTTACCCTTCGTGGGTTGAAGTCTCCATCAACGTGGATGTACGATAGCACCACCTATCGGAACCACGCCAAAAATCTCCGTGTCTACATTGCGTTTGCGCCCTCCAAACTCTTCCCTTTACCTTCATGTGCAATGTTTTACATTCCGCTGCAATACTCTTAGACTTGCATGTGTAGGTTGTTTACTTGACTAGTTCTAAGTTGCTAAAATCTGCCAAGACTTAAAATTGGGAAAAGGCTAGATTTTTATTTGGTCAAGTAGTCTAATCACCCCCCCTCTAGAGATACTTTTGATCCTACAAGTGGTATCAGAGCTTTGGTCTCTATTTGCCTTGATTTCCATAGCTTTTGGTGATCATAGCCTTGGTTTCACAACCTAGGAGAGTATGGCGTCGAGCGAGGGAAATTACCAATGTAGAGGTCCTTACTTTGATGGTACTAATTTTGCTAGTTAAAAGCATAAGATGAAAATGCATATTCTTGGACATAACCCCGCCGTTTGGGCTATTGTGTGTATTGGCTTGCAAGGTGAATTCTTTGATGGGAGAGAACCGAACTGTGAAGCTACCGCGCAAGAGTTGAAGATGCTGCAATACAATGCTCAACCTTGTGATATTCTCTTCAACGGATTGTGCCCCGAAGAATTCAACAAAATCAGCCGTCTTGAGAATGCAAAGGAAATTTGGGATACTTTGACTGATATGCACGAGGGTACCGACTCCATCAAGGAATTCAAATTGGATGTGCTTCAAAGTCAACTTGACAAGTTCAAAATGAAGGATGGTGAAGGTGTTGCTGAAATGTACTCTAGGCTTGCTCTTATCACAAATGAGATTGCCGGCTTAGGAAGTGAAGAGATGACCGATAGATTCATCATCAAGAAGATCCTAAGAGCATTGGATGGAAAATATGATACCGTGTGCACATTGATCAAAATGATGCCAAATTACAAAGATCTCAAGCCAACAGAAGTCATTGGAAGAATTGTTGCGCATGAGATGTCACTCAAGGATAAGGAAGAGCTTCACAACAAGTCAAGTGGTGCTTACAAAGCCTCATGTGATGCTCCCACATCATCTAGTGAGAAACAAACCTTCAATCAAGAATTGAGCCTAATGGTGAAGAACTTCAACAAGTTCTACAAGAATAGAAGCAAGGAAAGAAGTTCCAAGTCAAGGTCCTACAATGACAAAGGATCTTCAAGTCGTGAACGAAATTGCTACAATTGTGGAAGACCCGGACACTACTCCAATGAGTGTACGGCTCCCTACAAAAGAAGAGAAGATTCTCCTAAAAGAAGAAGTAGAAGTGAAGAATCACCACCAAGAGAGAGAAGGAGTAGAGATGATCGTTACGAACGTAGAACCTCTCGGAGAAGCAAGGATTCGGAAAGGAAGAACAAATCATCAAGGAGCTACACAAAGCAAAGACATGAAGCTCATGTTGGTGAATGGGTATCCGGCTCCGACTCCGACCATCACTCCGAAAGAAGTTATCACTCCGACTCCGAATATACTCAAGATGAAGGTGTTTCCAGTCTAGCACTTGTGTCAACCAACTCCTACGACATATTTGACTCGCCAAATGAAGGAATTGGAAGATGCTTCATGGCTAAAGGCCCAAAGGTATCACACCCCGAGTATGTTGACTTCAGTAGTGATGAAGATGATTTGCTAGGAGATGATGATTTACTTGTTGACAACTCTAGCTATGAAAACTATGATGAAGTTGCTACTAATCATGCTAATCAAGATAAAACGAATGACGATGATAAGAAGGAGATTGAGCGTCTAACTAAAGAACTAAACACTCTTAAGTTAGAATATGAAACTACCTTGGAAGATCATCGAGAACTTTTAAAAACTCATGAGAAGCTACGCTTTGAAAAGCTCAACATTGAGCAAGAGCATGAGTTCTTAAAGGCAATCAATGATGATATTCGCAATAAAAGTTCTTCTTACATTGCCAAGCGTTTACTCTTGTCTACTTACATGCCACAAGTAAAATCTAGCAACAAGAGTAAGAAAGATTCTTCATCTAGTAGTAACAATAATCATGCTAAATCCAATGTTGTTGCTTCTAGTAGTTCTCTTGATTCCACTAATGATTCTCTTAGCCAAGTCACACTTGAGCAAGAAAATAGCTTATTGAAGGGAATTATAGAGAAGGGTGTCTACAAGAGTCTTGCCGGAAGTACGCAATTTGAGGAAATTGTACGCAAGCAAGGAAGACACCGGAAGAATGTAGCGATCAGACCTCAAATAGTCTGATCTACCATGCACCAGTGTCATCCCTGGATCAGTAATGCTGACACGCACAGTACAAATGGAGGATTTATAACAGAGTAGCAATCACACACTTATTACAACGAGTAATCTCAAGAGAGAAATAAGTATGACAAATATGGCTTAAGGCCATCTAGTACGATAACAGCGGAAGACTTGGAAGATAAGTGAGTCCATCAACTCCAACGGCATCACTGAGTATAAGACCACGACCTAAGGCACCTTACTCGTCGTCTGAAAAGTCTGCAACATGAAACGTTGCAGCCCGAAATGGGTCAGCACATGGAATATGCTGGCAATGTAACACATAGAGAGTAATGAACATAATAATGCTATACTACATGCATATATGGCTGGTAGAAGGCTCTATGGTTACAGTTTTGCGAAAAGCCAATTTTCCCTACTACAATGGAATAAATTTTATTTAACTATCATGGTGGTTGTTAAACATTGAGAATGGTTGACAGCATTCTCAATCCCAATTAAGTATCATCATCAAACCCAACAAAATTAATTAAAGTAACATGATGAGATTCACATGATAATCCAAGAACTAGATACTCAAGATGTACATAACCGGGGACACGGCTAACCATGATTAGTTTATACACTCTGCAGAGGTTTGTGCACTTTTCCCCACAAGACTCGATCGCCTCCGCTTGATTCTCGCACTACATGATGTTTGAGAAACGGATGACCGAGACACAGTCTTTCAGAAGTGTTTGCACATTACGAATGGGTAGACCGTTACACCTACTTTCCCCTACATCTGCTAGTCTACCACTATAAGAGTTCACACAACTTAGTCAACTATGCTAGAGCCCATAATAGCTTGCGGCTGCACACGGAAGTTTCTAGCATGAATAATCTCATGATCCCTTTGAACCTGGGTGGCGGTCCAAAAGAAAACAGGCAATCCTGGAATACCCAGGTACCTCAATCCACCCAGATGTGAGTTTTAGTTGCCACCTTAAGGTTAACCATTAATTAACAATCTCACATCTATCATGGTAACACTCAAACCCAATCCACGTCTACTAGCATAGCATAGCAATATAAGCAAACGTAGAAGTAACTCCCGAAGGTTTGATAATAAACAGGTAATAGGTACTACCTCAACTACTTCCCAATTCCCACAGCTTAATTAGATCCTAACCATGCAATGTTTGAGGATTGGTCTAATGCAATAAAACTGGGTAGTAAAAGAAGTATGATCAAAGTGTTACTTGCCTTGCTGATGATCCGTGAAACTTAGAGATTCGAAGTAGCAAGCGGCGCACTCCGGGTACTCTATCGCAAACAAACAAGCATACAATAAGCACTCATCTAATGCATAGGTAAAACTCAAATAAAGATCTAACCAGAAAGTTCAACTTAAGAACTCCGGTTTGCAAAAAGAATCGAATCAAACGAAGCAACGAAAGTCAAACGGCGAAAGAAACAAGCTTCGTTTACTAATCTGGATCTAAGTCAAATTTTACAGTAGCAAAAACTTGTTTGAATAGGTTAAACGGAAAGAGAATTTCGAGACGAAACTCTAGGCGCTTGAATCGCCTGATTCCGATAAACGAGCTAAAAGATAAACCAGAACGAAAATCTGATCAGAAATCGCGATCTGGAATAATCGCGGAAAATCCGACGAAAAAGAAAACTGACGAATAGTTAAACGAACGGACGTTCGTTAGCTGCGACAAACCGACGAACACGTTCGTTAAAACGAACTGATCGGTGAACGTTCACTAACTAACTAAATCAAAAAAAAACCGATCTATTCAAAAAATCTAGGGTTTTGAAAAATAAAATAAACCGAACGGTTTTAAAAAAAACCGGCACGGCGGCGGCGACTGCGGTTATACCTCGGCGAGGTATTCCGGCGGGTTCGGGAGAGGGCGGCGAGGGCGGCGGGGCTCGGGCGTCGTCGGGGGCGGCGAGGGGCGACGAGGGCGGCGGCGTACGGGGCTTCCGGAGGCGGCGGCGTCGGCTCCTGCTCCGGCGGGTCCTCTCGGCGGCGGGGCGGGGTGAGGAGAGGGGCGGCGGGGGGGGGGGGGAGAGTATTTAAGGAGGGGGGTGCTGCCTTGGGGGAGGGGGTAAGGGGCGGCGGCGAGCGGGACTCGGGGCGGTGGCGGTCTCCGTCTCGGTCTCCAGGAGGGAGACGAGGCGCGGGGCTGGGCCGTCGGCTGGGTTTCGGCCCAGTCGGCGCTCGCGAGTTCTTTTAAATAATTTCGCCGAACCTAAAAAAATCGTAGAAAAATAAATAAAAATCCAAAAATGCCAAAACAAATTTTCACCGTCTAAAAATAATTAGAACGTGATGAACATTTTCTTGGCCCAAAAATGCAGTTTTTGAAAACGTGCAATTTTTCTAATGCAATTAAAATTGCAAATAAAATCCGAATAAAATCAAATATTTGATTTTAATATTTTTCCTCCAATATTTCAATTATTTTGGAGAAGTCATATTTTCTCCTCTCATTTATTTTAATATGAAATATTTTTCGGAGAGAACAATAAATTAAACCAAAATCCTCGTTTCATTATTTGATAAAAATAAAATATGAAAACCGCGAAAAATCCCCAACTCTCTCCGAGGGTCCTTGAGTTGCTTAGGATTTTCGAGGATTTGCCAAAATGCAATAAAATATGATATGCAATGATGATCTAATGTATAACATTCCAAATTGAAAATTTGGGATGTTACAAAGAATCAAGGTATTGGTTTTAAACGAAAGTTCAATGCCAATGGAGTTGAGTGGGAAGAAGATCAATACCCTAAGACTAAGTTTGTTCCTCAACAAGAGAAGTATGATCCTACTTCTTTCCAAGGAACACAAGCTCAAGATGATCTTCCACCACAAGACCACAAGCAAAGAGGCAAGGACAAGCTTCAATAGGAGATTGATGCATTTGAAGAAGCTCCTAAGGCCTTGGTCAAGTGGGTTCCCAAGACTACATCAAGTTCTACTTCATCAAGTACGACTACAACTCCAAGGATTCCCATCAAGATGGTGTGGATCTCGAAGAAGAAGAACTAGAGAGTTCTTGAGGGTGACTCCGCCAACATACTTCACTCATATCTTTTGGCAAGAACATGTGCAAACAACTTCCATATATTGCAGTAGTTTAAGGAGTCACAAACCCTCTTGTTGGTAAGACAAGGGACAAGGTAGCCTAATGCTTTCATGGACATCATCTATGTGTACATCACACTATGTCTATGGATATCCTTGTTTGTTCCTTGTGGGACTAACCCGTGTAGGTATTGAAAGTGCAACTCACTCCAATGGATTGCTCCAAACGATCCACATCAACATTGAGCATTCACATCTTCAACACCTACATGAAGTCATCATCGACAAAACCCAAGGTTAGTTCATCCCTCTTAGGGGGGATATCACATCTAGGGGGAGCTTTACTCTAATCAATTGAGCTAAAGCAACTCTAATGATGTGAACAGAACAATGCTTTATGTAAAAGTGATAACCCCACTTGTGCTTAAACGATGAGTATGACCTATGATCAAATGTTCTCATTTGACTCCTAAGTCAATATACTCATATATAGATGACCTAGTCATCGCCAAATTTCTTGATAGATGCTAGAGTGTTTGTGCATGCTTTGTCACATATTTCATTTGCCATTTTATTGTGTGAGCATGTTGATTGCATATTTTACTCATTCGAGGACATCCATTTGTTGTTTAGAATGTTTGGCTTTTTCTCTTCTGCCAAATGGATGGACAAGAATGCCTAAGAACTCTCTCTAGCTATCTATGCTTTTCTCATCTCAAACTATATTCATGCTACATCACAAAGTTTGATCAAGTGAGATTCGAACCACTCTGTGTGAGGAGCACTCAGAGTCCCCGATTCGTCATAGACTTAAACTTCCAAAACCTCTTTGTGCATTTCGGTATGACCGAGTCATCCACTTCGGTCACACCGAGTTCACTAAGTTGATCTAGGTTTTCAATCTCGGTGCAACCGATTTGAACCTTTCGGCCACACCGAGTTGCAGTAACCGCTTGCGATTCTGTATCTCGGTGCCACCGAGTTGTTCCACTCGGTCACACCGACAGGGTTGGGATATATAAACCCACGGGTGAGATTTTGTAAATTTCTTCAAACTCCTCAGCCCGCGCGTGGGTCCTGCTCTGCCTGCTCGGGTCTTCGGATCGTCTCCTCGCCGGCAGCGACCTCCCGCCCCTGGTTTCCATCGCCGTCAACGGAAATCTGCTCCGCCGTTGCCGCCGTAGCGAACCTCCGCCGAACTAGGGTATGGGTTTGACTCTATGTGCTAATCCCTTAACTCCGGTTCATAGCACATTGCTTTGCCATGATCTTTACCACGTATGCAAACGCTCTATCCACAGAAAACATCCTTTAGGTTAGATTTGATTTGGAAATTTAGGGTTTGGTCTCCGCCGAACTCATCTCGGACCGACCGAGTTGTAGAAATCGGTCTCACCGATCTGGCTTAGGCCATAGCACATGCATTTTCGGTCTAACCGAAAACCGCACATCGGTGTGACCGAATTCGATTCTCCGTGAAACCCTAGCAGTCTCGGTGCCACCGAACTGTGACTCGGTCTGACCGAGTTTACTAGTTTAGGCTCCAAAATTGCTTCGGTATCACCGAGTTTAACAAATCGGTAGCTCCAAAATGCTTTCTGTGGAGAACTAAAACTAAACTTTTGAGTCATCTGTTTTGCAAAAACTCTGCACTTTGTGATGCTCATCCACTCTACCTCATCTACATCTATTCACAGGGTCTGCTGTCAGTGAGATTGCAAAGATGTCTGACCAGAGTGACAGTCAGAACAAATCTGAGGAACAAGTGCAATTGAGTGAGGGTTCAGATCCCTCAAGTAGCTATGATGAGGGCAGTAGAAGCACACCTAGTGACTTGCCCAAGGCAACCACTAGAGCAAGGAAGAAGAGAACCTCAGACTCTGAGGATGAGGACTATGTGGCTGTTGATGATGAGGCTACATCAAAGAAGAAGGTGCTGAAGAAGGAGTATGGCACAACTGCTGCAACAAAGCCAGGCTTGAATAAGAAGGCACCTGCCAGAAGAATCCCATTGTCAAAGCCAAGGAAGGTTGCAACAGGAGAGACAATGAAATTCACCATAGAATCTGATGATGGTAAAGCAGCAGGAGATGACAAGAAAAAGAAGAGGGCAAGAACCACAACTGCAAAAGTTCTTGGAAAATCAACTATGGTAAGAGATTCAGAAGAGGAAGAGGATGCTGCACCAGCACCCAAAGCTCAGAAGCTTATGGGAGATGCTATCAAGTCAGGGGCTGCTCCATCAAAGCCCAAGACTGCTCCCAAAGCTCAAGCTCAGAAGCCCCCAAAGCCCAAGAGAAGCACCAGAAACATTCCTGCAGAAGAGAAGAACAAGGCCCGAGTGCCTCAAGCTGAAGAAGAGGATGATGAGTCTCTTGTTTTGAGAAAGCTGACACCCAAGATTCCAGACCACAATGATGCTCATCCAGTGGCTGAGGACATGCACATCAGAAATGATGCTGGACTGAGATTGTGGAGACAGTCTGATCCTTATGCTGTGAGGAGGAGGACTGCAGTAGATTACAGATTTCATACAAAAGAACATCAAGACTTCTGTGAGACAATTTTCATACAAAAGAACAACAAGACTTCTGTGAGACAATTTTGCTTGACAAAAAGCCAATGGTATGTGACATGAGATGGGTTGATTGGGAGTACATCAAGGAGAAGGAAGATCACTTCCCAGGAGTATATGACAGCTTCAAAGCATGTGGAGTTGACACATTTGTTGGGTAGAAGCTCACAAAATGGAATGATGAGCTGATCATGTAGTTTTACTCCACTGCTCACTTTTATCCAGACGGGAAGATCATATGGATGTCTGAAGGTACTAGGTACCAATCCACTGTTGAAGAATGGGCTAAATTGATCAATGCCCCAGAGGAACATGAAGATGACTTGGATGTGTATGCCAAGAAGAAGAAAGACCACAACACTATGACAAACATGTACAAAGAGATCCCAGATAAAGCTTTGGAGACTCACAAGCTTGGATCTGTACACTATCTGTTGTCTGGTCTGCCTACCATCAACACAATCCTAAGGCACACTCTGCTACCCAAGTCAAGAGATCACAAGATGATCAGAGGACATTCTATCAACTTGCTACAGATTTTTGATGTCCCTCAGAAGTTCAAGGTCATGAGTCTGATTGTAGAGACAATCAAGAGGACAGCTGCTGACCAAAAGAGAAGTTGTGGGTATGCTCCACATATTCAGGAGCTCATCAATGCTAAGATAGGCACAGGCACATACTTGCTGGACAAGGAGCATCTACCCCTATATCCTGAATTTGAAGACACCACTGTAGTGATGAATGAGGAGGAACCATCATCAGCTCAGGCATAAGAGAAGAGAGCCAAAGCTAAGGCTGAGAAAGCTGCCAAGATGCCAAGTGTTGAGGAAGCATCTCAAGTTTTCCTGAAGAGCAAGCAAGATCAGCTGGCTTATCTGATCCAATCTACTTTGAGGATTGAGAAGGGCTTGGCCACCCTGACTCAGAATCAGGAGAGCTTGGAGAGGATCATAGAGACAAAATTTTATGATCTTGATCTGAAGGTTACTGAGATACAAACAACAGTTGAGAAGGTCTAGGAGGAAGCAGAAGAGAGGAAAGGGAAGGCAACTACTGATGCTTTTTAGCGAGTGCCTAGAGGTCAGAGGTCTGCTGCAGTGCCAGTACCAGATACTAGAGCTACATCGTCAGCACCAGCAGCTACAACTTCAGTGCCACCTCCGGCAGCCACTCCACCAGCTCCAACTACATCAATAGATGCCTTCGTCCTTGGAGTTCTCTCTACACCACCTCCCGAAGACCAAGCCTGAGAGACGCATAGCACTATGCATTTTCGAACTTTTTGGTAACTTGTTGCCAAAGGGGAGAAATATGTACAGATCATAGGCTTCGAGAGAGAGTGTGTTGCCTTTTATCTCTCTTGCTTTTGGTTGAACCTTTTGTGTGCTTGGTTGATACTCTATGTTTGTGTGAGATACTTGTTTGATCATGTGTTTGATCATACGCTACTTTAATGCTTGCTTGGATGATATTATCTCTTATATCTCTTATACGATCATTCACTTTGCTTGGTGATGAGTGCATGCTTTTAATTTTCTATCATTTTGAGCGCTCCACCAAGATTAATGTGACATGGAAGAGTGACCCATGATCCTAATCGATTGTGCATTTGCATTCAAAAGCAAATTTTAAATAATGCACAAATTTAGGGGGAGATCTTGCTTATCACATAGTTCTCAAAGCGACGATGTATTTCAATCTTATTATCATTTGTCGTAGCTTTGATCTATATGTTGTCATCAATTACCAAAAAGGGGGAGCTTAAAAGTGCAACTATCCCTGGGTGGTTTTGGTAATTATTAACAACATATAGCTCACTGAGCTAATGCTATTTCAAGATAAAAATTTCAAGAAAGCTCAATGATTGGCATGGCATGGATTAGGAATGTGGACCCCTCAAAATGCTAAGGACAAAAGATTGGCTCAAGATCTAAAGCTCAACACTCTACATTTTACTTTCAGTGATCCAAGATCACATTGAGTCCATAGGAAAAGCCAATACTATTAAAAGGGGATGAGGTGTTGCTAATGGGTTGCTTGCTCAATTTGCTTAGTGATATGCTCCAAAACCCTCAACCACTTTCTCATACCCACATATGTCCCAAACCAAAAGTCAAACTTGGCCCCACCTAAACTTTCTATCAGGCGCCACCGAGTTCAGTTGACATAGCCACTGCCACAAAACCCTAGTCACTTCGGTCTTACCGATAGGGATCTCGGTCTCACCGACATGGGATTGCAAACTCTCCGTTTCCCTTCGTAACGTTTCGGTCCAGCCGAGATGAGCGATCGGTCCCACCGAGTTCGCAATGCAAACTCTCTGTTTCCCTTTCGTAACATTTCGGTCTCACCGAGATGAGCGAATCGGTCCCACTGAGTTTGCCCGACCAACTCTCTGTTAGCTTGTTACCAAAATTGGTCTCGCCGAGTTTGTGTAATCGGTCTCACCAAGATTACGTTATGCCCTAACCCTAATGAAATCGGTCCCACCGAGTTGACATGTCGGTCCCACCGAAAATCCTAACGTTCACATTTTGAACTAAATCGGTCTGACCGAGTTGCATTATTCGGTCCCACCGAGTTTGGTGATTTGTGTGTAACGGTTAGATTTTGTGTGGAGGCTATATATACCCCTCCACCCACTCTTCATTCGTGGAGAGAGCCATCAGAATATGCCTACACTTCCATGATACATTTTCTGAGAGAGAACCACCAACTCATGTGTTGAGGTCAAGATATTCCATTCCAACCATATGAATCTTGATCTCTAGCCTTCTCCAAGTTGCTTTCCACTCAAATCATCTTTCCACCAAATCCAAATCTGCGAGAGAGAGAGTTGAGTGTTGGGGAGACTATCATTTGAAGCACAAGAGAAAGGAGTTCATCATCAACACACCATCTATTACCTTTTGGAGAGTGGTGTCTCCTAGATTGGTTAGGTGCCACTTGGGAGCCTCCGTCAAGATTGTGGAGTTGAACCAAGGAGTTTGTACGGGCAAGGAGATCGCCTACTTCGTGAAGATCTACCCTAGTGAGGCAAGTCCTTCGTGGGCGATGGCCATGGTGGCATAGACAAGGTTGCTTCTTCGTGGACCCTTCGTGGGTGGAGCCCTCCGTGGACTCGCGCAACTGTTACCCTTCGTGGGTTGAAGTCTCCATCAACGTGGATGTACGATAGCACCACCTATCGGAACCACGCCAAAAATCTCCGTGTCTACATTGCGTTTGCTCCCTCCAAACTCCTCCCTTTACCCTCATGTGCAATGTTTTACATTCCGCTGCAATACTCTTAGACTTGCATGTGTAGGTTGTTTACTTGACTAGTGCTAAGTTGCTAAAATCTGCCAAGACTTAAAATTGGGAAAAGGCTAGATTTTTAGTTGGTCAACTAGTCTAATCACCCCCTCTAGACATACTTTCGATCCTACAGAAACCATCAGGGGTTAACCTAGATCAGAAGTTCCACTGCCGCAGGGCTCCGTAGCCACCGAAAACCAATCTAGACCCGTTCCAGCACCCTGCCGGAGGGGGGAATCATCTCCGGTGGCCATCTTCATCACCTCGGCGGCCACCATGACGAGGAGGGCGTAGTCCACCCTCGGGAGCGTTTGTACCAGTAGCTATGTGTTTAATCTCTCTCTCTCTCTCTCTCTCTCTTGTGTTCTTGAGATGTCATGATCTTGATGTATCGCGGGCTTTGTTAATATAGTGGATCATATGGTGTTTTCCCCTCTCTATCTTGTTGTGATGAATTGAGTTTTTCCCTTTGAGACTTTTTTGTTATCGGATTGAATACTTTTATGGATTTGAGAACACTTGATATATGTCTTGCAATTGAATACTCGTGGTGACAATGGGGTATCGTATTGATTCACTTGATATATGTTTTGTCACTCAACTCGCGGATTCCCGAGGTGACATTGGGGTAATCTATGCATAGGGGTTGATGCACGTTCTTGTCTTTGTTTCTCCGGTAGAAATCTTGGGGCACTCTTCGAAGTTCTTTGTGTTGGATTGAGTATTATGAATATGAATTTGCTTTGGTGTTATTTTAGTACGAACTCTAGGATAGATCGAACAGAAAGAATAGCTTTGTGTTATTTTAGTACGAACTCTTGAATAGATCGAACGGAAAGAATAGTTTTGAGGTGGTTTCGTACCTGATAACCCACAAGTATAGGGGATCAATTGTAGCCTCTTTCGATAAGTAAGAGTGTCGAACCCAACGAGGAGCTAAAGGTAGAACAAATATTCCCTCAAGTTCTACCGAGCACTGATACAACTCTACGCACGCTTGACGTTCGCTTTACCTAGAACAAGTCTGAAACTAGAAGTACTTTGTAGGTATCTTTGGATAGGTTTGCAAGATAATAAAGAGCACGTAAATAAAAACTAGGGGCTGTTTAAATAAAGACACAATAAAGTAAATATAGCGAGTGTGGAAAAGTGGTGGTAGGAGTTGCGAAATTGTCCCTAAGCAATTGACTACTTTACTAGACCAATAGCAAGTATTATGTGGGAGAGGCCACTGCTAGCATGTCATCCTTGACTTGGAATTCTATGCACTTATGGTTGGAACTATTAGCAACCATCCGCAACTCCTAACGTTCATTAAGGTAAAACCCAACCATAGCATTAAGATATATTGGTCCCCCTTCAATCCCGTATGCATGAATTTCTATGCTAGGTTGAAGCTTCTGTCACTCTTGCCCTCCAATACATAGTCCTATCAACATACAACTAACCCTAAGGTGTGATCCACGTGCTTGCTCATATGATGGGCACCAAAGGACAGCAACATAACCACAAGCAAATTAAATCAATCATAGCAATTCATCAACCACCGACAGGACAGTGAAAATCTACTCAGACATCATAGGATGGCAACACATCATTGGATAATAATATGAAGCATAGAGCACCATGTTCAAGTAGAGGGTATAGCGGGTTGCAAGAGAGTGGACCGCTGTAGATAGAGGGGGGAAGGTGATGGAGATGTTGGTGAAGATGGCGGAGGTGTTGGTGAAGATCGTGGTGATGATGATGGTGGCCACGGCAGCGTTCCGGCGCTACCGAAAGAGAAGGCGAGAGGGGCCCCCTTCTTCTTCTTCTTCCTTGACCTCCTCCCTAGATGGGAGAAGGGTTTCCCCTCTGGTCCTTGGCCTCCATGGTATGGGAGGGGCGAGAGCCCCTTCGAGATTGGATCTCTCTCTCTCTCTTTCTCTCTCTCTCTCTCTCTCTCTCTCTCTCTCTCTCTCTCTCTCTGTTTCTGCGTTCTCTTAGTCTGCCCTTTCACCGTTTCGTATATATATGGAGATCCGTAACTCCGATTGGATTGAAACCTTCGCCGAGATTTTTTTTCCTGAAAATTAGCTTTCTTGCGGCCGAAGAAGAGCAACAACCGCCTTACGGGTGGCCCACGAGGGTCAGGGGCGCCCCCCTGCCTCGTGGCCACCTCGGGCAGCATCTCGCATTGATTCTTCTTCCCATATTCTCCAAATATTCCAAAAATATTCTCCATCCGTTTTTATCCCATTTGGATTCCGTTTGATATGGGGTTTCTGCGAAACATAAAACATGCAACAAACAGGAACTGGCACTGGGCACTGGATCAATATGTTAGTCCCAAAAATAGTATAAAAAGTTGCCAAAAGTATATGAAAGTTGAATAATATTGGCATGGAACAATAAAAAATTATAGATACAACGGAGACGTATCAGTACCCTACAAACAATTTATTCTTATGTTCTCCGCTAGATAGGAACTTTGGAGTGATTATTCATCGCACTTTGAGGGGTGGTTATATGATCCAATTATATTAGCATTGTTGAGAGATTGCACTAGCGAAAGTACGGACCCTAGGCCTTGTTTCTAAGCATTGCAATACCGTTTTTGTGCCGTTTACTATTTGCTACCTTGTTGTTTTTATTTATTCAGATTATGAAAAATATATTTCTACCACCAACATTACACGTTTATCACCATCTCTTCTCCGAACTAGTGCACCTATACAATATTCCAGTGTATTGGGTGTGTTGGGGACACAAGAGATTTCTTGTATTTGGTTGCAGGGTTGTTTGAGAGAGACCATCTTCATCCTACGCCTCCCACGGATTGATAAACCTTAGGTCATCCACTTGAGGGAAAATTGCTACTGTCCTACAAAACTCTGCGCTTGGAGGCCCAACATGTATCTACAAGAATAAAGTTGCATAGTAGACATCAAAGTGACAAAAAGTATCTCTTGAATTGAACTTAAGATAAACATCGAGAGTAGAAATAAGAAGGCACAATAAGAAGCTTCAAGCAGATAGCTGACTTTTCGATGCCTGAAACATAGCGTGAAAGGGTTTCAGAGCAATGAGAATAAACATTGCATTTGATACCAGAGTAGTTCATCTTTAGGAAGGTGGCTCGTGATTTACATACGAAGCCAATCTTGAGGAATAACTTTGGAAGCAGGGATGTACATGAGAGTCAGGGTTCGATCCTGTGGAACTGTGGGTTATGGGCCCACCATGTGGGTTAAAAAGTAGGAAGGGTGCTGACATCTTGCACGGTCATGATAGCAAGGCATGTTAAGGATAGCATGTCAGTTATGTTGGCAACAACATTGGTACCAAGGGTGAGGGACGAAGAGAACCATTTTCCTGCTCGTTGAAACGAGGCAGACCAATAGGCAAAGTTCTCATCCATCGGTGGTTATCGGAATGTCGACAACAATAATAACAGGGTCTTACTGACAAATTGTACACCGAGGTGTTTACATAAGCATGGAACTATTACTGCTTAGATCTCATAAATGATATGAAAGGTTAAACAAATCAATGGAAAGAAAAATATGATTGTTAGTTTAATCGGAACAATAGAAAGGAAAATGTGTTTAAACACAGTTGTAAGGAGTATTCCCTTCCCAAGGACAAGCAGAGGACGATATCCATGGCAGGATAGTAAGTAGCTAACCAACTAGGTAAAGGGGTGAGGGAATTCATGTTGTTACCCATACAACAGGGTTTGGATAATCGATCAAGAAACATTTAGCATTGCGCTTCCAATGTTCTTGTTGATGATCGGAGTAACAGAGTTGGATAGCATTGATATGGTCATCAGGTAAATGTCAGTCTTTGGATACACAAAGGATCCATCGGAAAAAACTTATAAAATATGTCAGACAATTCCAACAAGGAAAAGATGAGGATGGGGCCCACGGGATCAGCAACAATTCATCGAGGGGGCAAGGAGGGTATTTCTCATCATGAATTCGATTAATAACCTGGAAGAGCTCAGAATGTTGATGATGATCACGACATATTTGTCGAGAGGTTTCATGAAGATGTAATCGATTGGCGATGACATCAATTCAAAGGAATGATGAAGAGAAAGGTTATTGGAACCATGAGTACGACACAAACTCGAAATCAAGCTTGTTGTTCAATACAAAATGATATGACGAGGAAAATCGATGTAGGCTTAGCTCATCGTCAAAAATTGTGCTCCGGGAAGAAGGATCAGGTGCACAGCTAAAATTTATCACGATAATGATATAGCCGATCAGGCTAGGAATGACTTGAAGGATTATTAAACTCGTAAGCAACAAAAATTACTTAGAGTTGTTGAATCAGAGTGCGGGGTCGATTCACCTATCGGTGTTCTCGAATGACTAACAACTCAGAACTCAGGGGAAATCTGAAAATGGGAGAAGCAATACTAGAAGAAGACTCATAGGAATCAACAAAGTTCTTTGATATTCTCGAGATACCGAAGGGTAATACTCGAAGGAAGATCAAAATAGAGGTTGTGGAGATGCATTTATCTGCATAAGACAAGTGCTTTAACTCGTCCAAGAAATGGAATCAATGGGGAACAATCATGGTCAGAACCACTGTTGCAAAGGATCAAATCCCAGATATAAGATGATCTTATACCAAGGGGATGATTAATTTTAAGAGAAGCTTCCAATATAAGATCTACACCGTGTCCATGGGCATGAACACATAGTTCAAGGTCGACTCCCACTTCTCCAGAGCATAACCTTCCATTCACTTCTCGTTTTGAAAATAGTATTAGTGTTCAAAGTTTTACCTGGTGAAATACCAGATGGGTATGACCAGTGAAAACTCTCGGGTGCATACGGTCAGGGAAGGCATAGGGGCATCTTAGGAACCTATACCACCAACTACAGGAGTAATTAACACAAGCTCGAAAGAAGAGCATTGTTGACAAAAGGAGAGGATACAATTTACCAAAGGCATTATGTATCTGGGAAAGAACTCACAAGGTGATTAAATATGAAGTACACTATCAGATAAAATCCAACAAAGGATCTGGTGGTCCACAAGGGATCTGATGTGAGCATCGATACTCAACCAGAAGAAGAAAGAATGCAAGGAGATCAGACTGTAGAAACAAATGACTAATTCAAGCTTGAATGCAAAGGATGATGATTTCCAAATCGGGGGATCAGAAGTAGAGGCTCTGATCAAAGACAAGTAAGTTGAATAGACATAGATCAACAATCAATCAAGATATGATTTGCCGAACACCAGCTCATGTCCAGGGTGACGTCTGAGCCGAAGGAAAGAATTCTAATTATGACTGATGATTGTGAGCATTCACAAACATATTGAATCAAATATCCCAAATGATGATGACAAAGGATACTAATGAATATTGCCAGACATATGGAAGTAACCATAATGTAAGCAGGTAAGGAGGAACAAGAGTAATAGGCTACAGAGGGTTTTTGAAAGATCGAATAGCATTCCAAAGAATTTTGTGAAACACATGGACAACTTTGGATGAACGGATACACGGCAAGCGCCGGTAATTGTCCGTAGGGGTATTCATGCGGCAAGGAACTGCAGGGCAGTAAGCATAAAGAATTCTCGAAATATCGGAGAGTATTTCAAGACATCTTGTAATAACAAGAGCAACTGGGGATGACAATATGAACAACAGGTGTAAGTAGTTATCCAGAGGGATTTATCGGTGATATGGAATCGCAACAGCGAAGGGCACAAGGGTCTAGGGGAAACATCGGAGAGTATCTTCGAAATCTTTTGGTGCAGCAAGCGATCATCTGGACTGAAGGGGCTCTCCGGGAGAAAGTATTTTCGAGAACCTAAAGTTAGATTTTAGCAAAATCATTTAACCCGAATAGAAGAGAGATCAGAACCGCAAAGTATAGATGAGTAGTAAAAGATCCTAATATCACCCAATGGCGACGTGGGCCCGTAAGACACACAACCATGTTAGTAAACATTTTTCAGTGACTAGTCTCAACTTCGGCCAGGAGTTGGAAAGGGGGCTACCTACAGGCAGTCGGCTCTTATACCAACTTGTGACGCCCCCGATTCAATTGTACACTAATCATACACGCAAATGTGTACGATCAAGATCAGGGACTCACGGGAAGATATCACAACACAACTCTAGACACAAATTAAAATAATACAAGCTTTATGTTACAAGCCAGGGCCTCTAGGGCTCGAATACAAACGAGTCATCGGAAGCAACAATATCTGAGTACAGACATAAGTTAAACAAGTTTGCCTTAAGAAGGCTAGCACAAAAGCAACATCGATCGAAAAGGCAAGGCCTCCTGCCTGGGAGCCTCCTAACTACTCCTGGTCATCGGCGGCCTCCACATAGTAGTAGGCACCCTCGGTGTAGTAGTAGTCATCGTCGAAGGTGGCGTCTGGCTCCTGGGCTCCACCATCTGGTTGCGACGTCCGAGAAGAATGGAAAAGGGAAAAAGAGGAAGCAAAGCAACCGTGAGTACTCATCCAAAGTACTCGCAAGCAAGGATCTACACTACATATGCATCAGTGTCAATGAAATGGGTAGTATCTGTGGACTGAACTGCAGAATGCCAGAAGAGAAGGGGAAAGCCTAGCCTATCGAAGACTAGCATCTTCAAGCAGCTCCAAGCACTACAAAAAAAGACACATTCGTGACATTTTGGGCCGAACAATTTTTTTTTCTGCCATACTTATGACACTTCTATGACGATAATTGTGACAAAACCCGGTATCATCATAGATGTGGTGGGATCCTACTTCTATGAAAAAAAATCTTGACAGAAAATGGGCTTTTCATCCTGGGTGGGCCGGAGACGCAGCTGCATGACATTCTTTGGGCCGTCCATGACAGAAAAAACCGTGGTAGAAGCGAGGGCGAGGAAAATATCGGGGTGTTCCCGGTTACGGTGGGTGGTCGGGGCCGAGCGATGCAGAGAGGTTTGCGCGTTTCTCTCGTACACGCACACACGTGGGTGCGAGGCATTGGGCTCTAACTGAACCCGAGCGAGGCATTCGCCTACTGAACTCGAGCGATTGCACTGCAGGCTACGCGTTACTGAACCCGAGCGATCGATCGATGGCTGTTAACTGAACCCGATCGAGCGATTCCTTTGCTACTGCTGCTAACTGAAGCCAATCGATGCTGCCTCTGGATGAACAGTGAGTGTTGCTGGGGGGTTTGGATGAACAGTTCCCTATGGGGGTCGATGAACAGGACCCCGTGGTGTTGCCTTTGGATGAACAGGACCCCGATCGATCGAGCCGGTTGGGGCTGGATGAACAGGACCCCGTGGAGGGCTGGATGAACAGGACCACCCCGTGGAGGGTTGGATGAACAGTAGACGGTGGAGGGCTGGATGAACAGTAGCCCGTGGAGAGGGCTGGTTGAACAGTAGTCGGTGGAGTAGCGCGCGATGGAGACTGGATGAACAGGAGCCCGTGGATGAACAGTCGCAGGTGGAGGCTGGAGGAGGTCGACGGTGGATGAACAGTAGCCCGTGGAGGCTGGAGGGGGTCGACGGTGGAGATGAACAGTATCTCGTGGAGTCTTGTTTTGCGGTACGCCACACCCCTCCCAATGAACAGGACCCCTGTTTCGACCGTAGCGCTCCAACACAAGTCCGTTTCCTCCGTTTTGTGATACGCCACACCCCTCCCGATGAACAGGACCCCCGTTTCGACCGTAGGAGGTCTGTTTCCTCCGTTTTGCGGTACGCCAGACCCCTCCCGATGAACAGGATCCTGTTTCGACCGTGGCCGGTCGAACACAAGGCCGTTTCCTCCGTTCCGCGGTACTCCAGGCCTCGCTTCCATCGGCTGTTCCGTCCAAGCCGGTTGGCTCCCACGCGTTCCGTTGCCTCATGATGAACACGACGCTTCCGTTGCCTCCCCATGAACACGACGACGACGCAGTTTCTCCATTCCGACAAAGCCATGTACACGAGCCCTGGCCGTACATACGCGCGAGTAGGCGTTTGAGACCCCGCCCGTATGTACGTACGTGGCCGTATTTTCTTTCTAGCACACTGCCGTTGTACGTACGTGTACATGCTACGTGCGCGCCTCTACTACCACACGTGCGCGCCTCTACATCGACCAGTATGTACGTAGACGTTCGCGACCAGAATGACAACGCTACGTACGCTTCGACCAGGTGGGTCCCGACTCTTAGGCACTTCCTTGTGTGCGAAGATATAGCTAGTGGGTCCCAGCAGTCAGGGGGGCAAATCATTTTTTTTGCCCGAACGCACTTCCTTGTGTGCGAAGATGTAGCTGGTGGGTCCCAACAGTCAGGGGGAAACATTTTTTCGCAAAATACGGTGGCCCGTCCGGTGGGTCCCTGCTGTCAGGTGCAGGAATAATTATTTTGCCCGTAATAAGGAGGCACTTCCTTGTGGCTGCCGTGGACCCAGCTGTCAGCCTTTCCACGTACAGTACTCTTCCGATGGAAGTCGTTCCTTGACCACGTTAACCACGCCGCACCGAGAGCACCAGGGCGGTGGACGACGGCGAGGCCTAGGAAGGGAACGACGTGGAGCCGGGGAAGACGCGGCAGTGGAAGCCCGCGCAGAGAGGAGTACGAGGGTTCACTGGTTCGGCTGCGGTGTGAGGCTGCCGTCGCCGCAGAATAACAGGGGGTGTGGGTGAGTGGAGGGATGGCCTGGCCAGCGGTGGGAGTAGTAGGGGCGGTGAGGCCTCCGTGGCAGCACAGCCGGCCACGGGAGGCAGGAGCAGGCGGCACGACCGACGCTGCTTTGGGCGGCTGGAGCAAGAAGACCAGAGGTTGAAGAAGCACTACGGCCGTTGGATGGACATCGTACGGTCACTGCAGCTAGAATCGTTTATATTGACTAAGTTGACAAAGCCCTTGGTACGCGTCAACTTAGTAGGCCCACAGGTCAGCTTCCGAAACGGTGCGCCCCAGATGTCAGGGGGAGGAATCATTTTTTGGGCGGGTGAAGCTAGAATATCCGAGATTGAAGAAGAAGCACGGCATCCGTTGGATGGACATCCAACGGCCACTGCTGCTAGAACCGTGTGTTGACTATAATAAGTTGACAAAGCCTTGCATACGCGTCAACTTCTTTTTTTAGGGGACGCGTCAACTTAGTAGGCCCACAAGTGTGTGGCAGAGAACTTATAGCCCATTTGCGATTTGTAAGAATGTACATCCCATTTTTGAATTCTAATGGAATTTACTACAGCCCATTTACAGTTTGTTAAAAGTACAGCCCATTTTCTAGCTAGGACAACGATTAATAATTTCAACCAACCGTTCAAGACAGAATTCAATAAAATTTCCCACATTTTGATGGGATCCGAAATATTTTTATCCCGAAATTTCTAGTCAGATTAAATATAAATTTGTATTACGTAAAAATCTAACGAAACATTGCACATGAAACAATTAAAAATTATGATTTTCAAAATCCATAAATAATATTTTATAAACTAATTTCGTGTTTGGTGCATTTTTTTATAGTTACTGCCCAATTTTTATAATTACATCCCATTTATTATTTTTAAAGCCCATTTTCCTGTTAAGCCTAATGAATGCCTCCTAGGAAAGATTTGCAGTCCAGCGGGGTGGAGAATAACAAGTTGACCTTGCCTGGGTATTCCTCAAAAAAACTTATAGCTGGGCTAGCCATTTTCATCTTGAAAAAAATTAATATCTGGGCTGGATATCTGTCCTGGGCTAGACAGGCCACAGCCCCCCAGTTAATACCCTGCTCTCCTCTGAACAACAACGAAAACATCGCCAAGAAAAACTCTGAAGTGCTCATGCCTCAAAAACACAAATACTGCTCGAGCT
The DNA here is from genome assembly GCF_018294505.1 of Triticum aestivum. Taxonomy (NCBI): domain Eukaryota; kingdom Viridiplantae; phylum Streptophyta; class Magnoliopsida; order Poales; family Poaceae; genus Triticum; species Triticum aestivum. Next base: position 314,682,860 of record NC_057799.1, read on the forward strand.
ACTTGGTCCCAGCTGTCGGCCACACCTTGTGCAATTCTCTCATTTATATTAACTACATAGTTGACAATGGTGTGGGACCGTGATGTCAGGAAACCAGGAGGAAGCAAAAAAATATAGTTGTACATAATAAGGAGGCACTTGCGTACGTACGGCTATGGCCCTAGTGGGTCCCTACTGTCATCTAGTCAAAATAAAGTCATCTCCTGAATCCTCATGTTCATTGACCATGTTAACAATGCTCGGCGCCACGGCGAGCGCAACAACTCGAAGGACGACGGAGAGGGCCTCGCGGGCCCTACGGATGGTCTGATACAGCGCCCGCTGCTCATTCAGGAAGCCAGGATCATCGGACACCTATGAGCACCTTCGAGAGACTGAGACGGCATGAAACGGTAAGGCCGCGCTTGGGAGCTCTGGTTTATTTCACACCTGTATTAAGATACAAGTGTAATTTACTCGTCATCGGAAACAACGCGTAAAATACAGGCGTAATGAAACCGAGGGCCCGAGGTCTGTAAGTAAAACCGGCGGGTTACGCGTGTAATTTGAGAGACCAGTGTATATTTTACTAGTCGAAATCGACCAACCAAGCGCTTCGCCCGAGACCATCTGCTTTTATTTACAAGCGTCAGTTTTACAAGCGGTTTTGGTTGGAAAACGACGATCCAATCACGGCCTAAGATGATGAGTTGGTCGGAAGATCATATGGTTTCACGTCTAACCTACCCGACTTGTCGTATAGGCTATGAATGAAACATAAGACGATGAACTTCTTAAGCACGGAAACAACAGAAGAGGATGATCTTCCTAACAAGCAAATCACTGGCATTAGATCGACATGCAAAACAATACGAAGCATTATTCTCAGGAGGCACGGTGAACAGCTCGTGATGCCGCATGCCACAACATTCCAAGCTCAACTTTGCAATCAAACACAAGGCCTGGCATTACATAGACAATATTCAGAACAAACTCTTAAAATATCTTACATAAGTCAACATTCATGTGACTATGCATCTCAGCAGAGTAAATATTTACTTCTGAACTGAAGACAGGAATAGGAAAAAACGATCGACGTTGCTCACAGCAAAGGGCGTCCCACTCAAAAATATCAAATGCATGTCTTCTGGCTAACATCAATGAGCAAAAATTGACAAGGTTTTCCAATTCCAATATATTAAACTAATGTCAACTTTGACAAGCTTTTCCCATTCAAAATATGTAATGCCTATGATTGTGGAACGGGCAGGGTTTGTCATCAGTTTGTCATCTGATAGTCCGGTGGCTCAAGGTGACGACGAATGATTAGAGAACCATTCGATGTATTGTGCATGATGAAGTATTATGGAGGACACGAACCATCTGAACATTTTGTGCAGTTCCACTAAAATCAAGCTGAGCATCCCTGTGGATTTCGTATTTATATGCTGCCAGAAAACAAAGACACATCAGCACACACATGAATATTGGCCCCAGTGTCAACCCACCAATCGGTGGACTAACAAACTGAAAGTACGGTAAACAGATTACCATACCCAGATGCCCCATCATTGTTGCTTAGAGTGACATTGACAGACTTGGAGTCCTGTCCTGGCTTCTTGGTACTTGTTTGGGCACTTGTTTGCCCAGTGTTCCTCCGAACCACAAGTAAAGCAGCCATCTCTCTTTTTGTCTTTCTTCTTACCCTTCTTAATGGCCGACGCTGGCAGCACCATTCAAACATATAGTCCGGTGGCTCAAGGTGACGACGAATGATTAGAGAACCATTCGATGTATTGTGCATGATGAAGTATTATGGAGGACACAAACCATCTGGACATTTTGTGCAGTTCCACTAAAATCAAGCTGAGCATCCCTGTGGATATCGTATTTATATGCTGCAAGAAAACAAAGACACAACAGCACACACATGAATATTGGCCCCAGTGTCAACCCACCAATCGGTGGACTAACAAACTGAAAGTACGGTAAACAGATTACCATACCCAGATGCCCCATCATTGTTGCTTAGAATGACATTGACAGATTTGGAGTCCTGTCCTGGCTTCCTGTACTTGTTTGGGCACTTTTTGCCCAGTGCACTCCACGTGTTGTAGAGTTTCCTATGCTCTCTGCAGACTAGTCATGTCACCAGCGTCTACTAATACTCTGTAAAGCTTCTCGATCATTCCTTGTGTAATGTAGCGCAAACAGTGACTGCTTCTTTCTGCAAAGTGGTAAGACCAACTGGACCCACTAATGCAGCAGTTTGCCTTAGACACATTGGCTCCTTTTGTGCAGTTCAACTAAAATCAAAGTCGGAATAAAACCGAGCTTTAATTTTGATATCCCTGTAAGCAACAATAGGTATAAGGGAAACAATTACTGAGAAATAACGGTTGATGACTTGTACTCCCAGAAGAAAAACATCTACTGATCTACCTTATCTTAATGGGAAACAAAGCAGGAGAGTAGCAATTCTCAATCAGTGTGATTCATTCATATTAACTGAGACATTATCTTAACAATGCCTTGTTTCAACATGTATAAAGAACGACAAAGCAGAAAAGTATCATTCCTAAAACAATGCGACTGATTCATTTTAACAGAGACATTATCTTAACAATACCTTGGTTAAACATGTAGAAAGAACTACAAAGCAGGATAGTACCATTTGTAAAACACTGTAACTGATATATAATAACAGAGACATTATCTGAACAATACATTTCTTAAACATGTACTCCGGCCGATCCCTAACAGAAATGGTACTCCCGCCGATCCCTAACAAGTGTTGCAGTTTTGAACTAAGATTCAGTAGTTAATTCTGAGGAAAGTAGGTACTGACCTTTCAAGACCAAGATTTGAAACAACTCCTGAGGAAGATCTAAAAGAGATCTCAACACATATATGGAAATCCGGTCTCATTTTGTGCAGTTCCACCAAAATTAAGCGAAGCAAAATGTCGCAATAGCAACAAGTTGAATAGATATCCCTGTTTTAACAGAGGCAAAAAAGGAATCAATTACTGGCCAATAAAGGAGGATGAAACATGCGGCCACAAAAATGGTAATCCCGCCAATCCCTAACAAGTGTTGCAGTTTTGAAATAAGATTCAGTAGTTAATTCTGAGAGTGGAATTGATTAATTTTACCAGCGGCATTAGATTAACAAAAAGCATAAACAGTTCCAGGGGAGAGTGGGTGCAACAACAACATGTGCTTCCATCTACTTATAAAGGGGGTGATGCAGAGTTTGTTGTAACAAAGCAACAAGCATAATGTCTGGGTTGGTCCCATTTTTGTTCACTACTTAATGGGAAAAGACAGCAATACAATAGCTTCAATTCAACATTTATTTAAAAAAGTACCAATACAAGTAGCACAACATCTCCAAACACACTGCACGATCATGTGGATGAAGGCAAGTACCAACCTGTCATGACGCACACAAGATCACGTACGAATTTGCCAACATGAATAGGAAATCCAATCTCGTTTTGTGCAGTTGCACTGAAATCAAGTAAAGTCGCCGGTGTGATATTTAAGTTTGCTATAGCAACAAGTTGAATAGATATACCTGATTTAACAGAGGCAAAAAAGGAAACAATTACTGCCAATAAAGGAGGATGAAACATGCGGCCACAAAAAGAAGCATCTACCTTATCTTGATGGAAAACAAAGTATAGGACAATAGCATTTCTAAAACGGTTGCATTGATTCATATTAACAGAGAAATTCTCTTAAAATAGTTCAGTAGTTAATTCTGAGAGTGGCATTGCTTAATTTTACCATCAGCATTAGATTAAGAAAAAGCATAAACAGTTCCAAGGGCGAGTGGGCGCAACAACACCATATGCTTCCATCTACTTATAAAGGGGGTGATGCAGAGTTTGTTGTAACAAAGCAACAAGCAACGTGTCTGGGTTGGTACCATTTTTGTTCCCTACTTAATGGGAAAAGAGAGCAATACAAGTAGCACCATGTGGATGGGACATGTGGATGGGACATGCCACAACATCTCAATATTTGTTTCAATTCAACATTTATTTAAAACAGTACCAATACAAGTAGCACAACATCTCACAACACACTGCACGATCATGTGGATGGGACATGCCAGCACCATGTGCGTCCACACGTATAAATGGGTGATGCAGAGTATGTAGCCAAGCAGCATATCTGTGTTGGTCCCATATTTGTTCTCTTTGAAACCTTTTCCTATGTGAGGCCAGCAAATCTAGTCCTGCACAAACTACCCGACCCCCTAGTTTCTTTCCCTTTTCAACAAAGAGTTCGGTTCCTTACAGATGTGTGTACTGGGTTACCCCCTTCTTCCCTTTTTGACCAACAAAGCGGCTCGATAGCTAGTCTATACTACTTTCCCTCCCTCCTTTCCTCATTGAACCACGTCCTAGATTCATGCTCCACCCCACCGCACCCTTCTTTCCTCTTTGAACCAAGACCTATATTGGACTACAAAATCGAAAAAGATCCGCATGCAGCTAGACCAATGACGGTTTCAAAGAAACTTATACCTTAGGGTCGTCGGGATGTGGCAAGGCATGCGGCGGGAGGTCGGATCTTCCCACACTACGTACGGCAGCGAGGAAGAAGGGGTCGGTGGCCCTCCCGCACAGGCACTGGGTGAAAGAGAAAAGCGCAGCCGGCAGTGGATTGCCTCCCTCGCCGAAGGCGATAGAGTGAACGCTGCACCTCCTCCCCTTCCCGGTGCGACGGGATCCGGACGCCTCCTTCGCCAGCTGTGAGGGGGGTGAGAGAGACAGAGGCCACAACGCAGTCTTGTTTAGATCTGGTGAAGAGGGTGAGAGACTGTGAATATAGCAAACCCTAGCAAAGGAACGCTGAGCCTCCAGCGTGTATATATATGTAGTGCGGCGAGAGTGTGGAGAGTGCAAACCCTAGCGAACAAGCGCTGAGGCTCCAGCTTATATATATACTGTAGTACGGACTGAGCTCCGGTGCCTTAACTGCACCTGCTTTTGGCTGTATGACAGGTGGGCCAGCCACATTTTGGGCCCACCTGTCATAAACCCAAAGGCAGGTGCACTAAAGTCAATGAAGCTGCGTCCATATAGTACTCGTGTATACGACTAATATATAGTGGAGTGGTTTTCTTATTCTCTCCATAACAATCGTTTTAAATTGTGTAAGTACGAAACGAAACTCTTTATTTAACGTACCAGTGAAGAAAACTACTACTCCCTCTGTTCCTAAATATTTGTCTTTCTAGAGATTTCAACAAATGACTACATACGGAGCAAAATGAGTGAATCTACACTGTAAAAAATGTCTATATACATCCGTATGTGGTAGTCCATTTCAAACCACTTGAAAGACAAATATTTAGGAACGGAGGGAGTACTTCCGATGAACTAACGATCCACGCGTCCTGGTCGCACTTCCTGTCCTTCACGTGCGGTACACTACCCTCCCTTAAGTGAACAACCACACATGCGCCAAATTATCGGAAACGTGTGAGAGTGTGTACAAATAAAGAATTTTAATTTCAATTATCGGAAAGGTTTGAGAGTATGTACAGTTTGCCCTCTCTAATAATTATGGTTTGTTGTGTTCGGCCTAAACTTGGTCAAACTTTACAAAGTTTGACTTCAGTCAAATCTAATATGCGGAGTAAATAAAAATGGAGGGCTACTACGTCCATCCGGGTTTTTAGTCCACACCATTTTTTAATCAAAGTTAATAGCTGGACAAATAAAATTACAGGGGAGCTGGAGACAAAGTTGTGAGAAGGCTTAGAAATCAATACAAAACTTATGCTCTTAGTACCAACGTCGATCCTTCTTCGAGGAAACATTTGGTTCATAGCCAATTGTGTGATAAAATTGCACCAACGTGAAAGACGACTGCGTCTCCAACGCAACCAAGGTGAACTGACGAAGGATATCATCTTTGTGGGTAACAAGCAAAGAGCACTGATGGAAGACAGCTTGTTTTTCATTGAAAATCGATCAGCTTCACCAGCCGACGCAACCATGAGGCGCAACCATGAGCATCGATAGGTCATCGTGGTGATGCATCATCCATTTGGCATCAAGTTTGGGTGAGGCACCTATGAAGTTCGACAAATCCTCACTGTGGTCTGTTTCTTCTCAGTAATCAAGCTCGAGGAAGGAAGAACCACGTGGCAGAGGACAGTGAGGCGGAACAACAATGGCCATCCAATTTTGTGCAGTTCCACTAAAATTGAGGAAGACATGCCCGGGTATGGAGATACGCATCGCTGTTTCCAAAAATATAAAAAAGGGATATAGTGTTGTTACTTTGTTTTACAAGATTAACAACGACATCTCAATTGTCAATAAGAATTATGAAAAGTACACCAACAAACAGAAGCATCATGATTATCTTGATGGGAACTAAACCAGGATACCCGAGAAAAAAAGCATTTCTTCATTTAACCAGTGATAGTATTAGATTAGCAGCAGCAATAGGAGCATATGGACAATGACCGCACAACCACCATGTACTTTTTGTCGAAACAACATGTATACCTCCACCGAGGCATAAATCAGGACAACTTTTCGAGTGGCATTTCCTCTATAATAGTAGGTGATGTTGGACCAGCCGACGAACCCTAGCTACTATACATGGGGAGCTGGGGAGTAGTCGCATAGAAGAAAACCCGCATGCAGCGACCTGGGGAGCTGGACCAGTACAAGAAGTTATACCTCAGGTGGGCGAGATGTCGCTTAGGCGGGCGGGCGGGATCTGCCCACACGACGGCAGCGAACAAGGGCGCGGAGGACCTTCGTCCGCGCCAGCGCCGGCTCCGAGAGGACGGTGCGCATCGGCTTCCTCCATCGCCGACGGCGACAACGTCAACGCTGCACCTCCTCACCTCCCGCAGCGGACGGGATTCGGCCGGATCTGTGACCACCGGTGAGGAGAGAGATAGTGTGGACACTGTCATCTTGTTTTGATATGGAGAGGGTGAGAGAGCGAGACGCGAGAAACTCTATCAAACAAGAGGCTATAATGGAGTAAAACAATCTCTCCATAGCAGTGGTTTTAAATAGAATACGCGCGTTCCCGGAAAAAAGAAACGAAAACTGGCGGACAATTTTTTAACGTACCAAGAAAGAAAACTCGATCAAAAACACGCCCCCGCTTCCAGGTCGCGAGAGTCGTCGCGCACACACACATAGACATAGACATGCATATCCGTGTTTACGTAAAATTCCATTTCCATCTCCATCTCCAATCATATTTGTCCAACTGGCACATTATTTACGTTGTTAATTATATACGCGGCAATATTAACGTACAACATCTCTTGTTTGCGGGCGTCCGGACCGCTGCCACGGCCGCTCCTGACCAACCCGAACCCTCTTCATCACCCGCGCGTGCTTCCCGCCCGAAACGGTCAGTGCCGCATTCATGCCCGGCCAGAGCGGACGCGACCTCTCACTGGCGCCGGCATTGAAGCGGCGCGCCGGCCGAGAGAGCGTCGCCCGCGCCGCTTCCTGGTGCACGCGACTGCTCCGCGTTCAAAGGTCGCAATAGCCGGCCACAACATGCATGTAAAAAGTTCTTGGGAGTCCGTGCTACAGCTAGCTGTCCTCCCCCAACTCGTCAATCTCTTCCAGTAGTACTAGTACTCCATGGCGCGATCCATCGACAAGCAGGCGGGAAAGTTATCGTATACTCGGTTTGCGGTGAGTGGCATGCCGAGCGACCGTGTGGGGTCGAGCCGTGGAGGAGGGTGAGACACGAACGCGACAGACGTGATTTAAACGTTGGTTTTGCTCGATGGCGCGATCCAACGAAACGAAACGTTGGTTTCTCTCCGTTTCCATTTTTTCTCCGGAAAAACGGAAACTTTCCACTCCATTTTCATTCCTACTCCAAGGTTGCCCCGTTACAACATTCCATCAAATACAAAGGAAAACTAACACGCATGCTGATGCATCTCAATGATTCACAGATCATAGCCAATATTTACTTCACAACTAAAGACAAAAGTTGTGAGAGCGTGTACGAAAGAAAAACTACTGATGGGGTCACTACGACTTAAACCCTAAACCCTAAACAGGATTTAATTTCCTGGCCAGGTAGAACCTGTCGAAGGAAAGACGGCTGGCACCCTCGGATCATACGATGCTTTTGTGCAGTTCCACTAAAATCGAGCTGAGCATCCCTGATGGCAAAGATATTGAAGAAGTGTGATTAGAATAATAGTACTGGCACTAGTTCATGAGACATAAACTCATCACAAGTAGAAGCCGGTAGAAGTAGAGAAAGATCGACATGGAGATGGAGCTACGTGGGGAGCTGCGGCAGTGGAGCAAGCCGGCTCCAAAAGGAAGATGGACTACCTGGGACGTCGGGCTGTAGCTAGAAGGGCGGTTGGGACGCGGCATCGGCCCATACCGCGGTGACCCCCGATTGGGACGCACCGACTGTGGATTTTCTCCCTCGCCGATGTCGACCGCGTCTACGCAGAACATTGTTCCCTTCCCCCAGCTGCGGGATCAGGCCGGATATGTGACCAGCGGTGTGGCCACCGTCGTTCTATGCTTGTGAAGAGAGCAACCCAAGCAAGCAGGCTTGTAGCTTAGGCTCCTGCTAGTGTATATATAGTGGTTTTCTTTTTCTCTCCATATCAACCATTTTATATTGCGTACGTGTCATTGAAGAGTGAAATGATGGTTGCTTCTTCCGACTAACTTACTGTGTGATTTGACTGCTCCTTTAGTGGCCCCTACACGTACTCCCCCTACGTGTATGCAACAGTCACACGTACACATGGACGCAAAAACGCGCGCGACGCCCTAATGCATGCATGTCCGAGCACACGACGGAACACACACGGTCACGCTCAAGTGCTCAACCTACACGTGCATGCACACACATACTCAGCCAGGGTGAGCTAGTGACCGTATAAACACCGGAAAATGTATATATTGAGCGCAATGAGCGTATTATGAAGTCCACTGACCGTATTTTTACAAATATACAGTGACAGACAGTGTATTTATCTCGTTTGAAATTAAGCCATATTAACCGGAGAGGAGGCAGTATGGACTAGCATTACTTTGCTGTGTCCCGTCAACTTGCCGAACGAGGAGAAGCTTGCAGGACGGGAGAAGCTTGCGCGCGGTGGCTCGCAGGACAAGGAGAAACTTTTGACTAATGCAAGCTCTCCCTCGCTCAGGCGGTGGACGTGCAACAGTTAATTCGGTGTCAGATTGCCAGAAGCATACACTATACTAGTACTATTATTGTTCGACTTCCCGAAGAGGCGAACAGCCAAGCGCAAAGTTTACTAGTACTAGTACTACTACTATAGTCTATAGAGGTATGTACTATACTAGTACTAGGAACCGGATGGAGGAGCGTCTGCACTCTTATTATATTTTTAAAATGTGATAAAGCAATCTTCAACACATTTGGTTCTCTTCGAGGGTTCTCGCATGTGATAATGGAAGTTGATTGCATGGAACACTCGCCACAATTCTCGCTTAATTCTGGCTCATATCCTGTTACAAATAGGAGCGCTCGGTAATATTTCCTCTTTTTTGTTATTCAGCATGTAAACAGGTCAGCAAACCTTGCGGCGCATCTTTGTGCGAACCGTGCTTGCTGCACTTTGAATGTGGCCGAGAGCTGGCTTGATGAAACACCTCGCTTCCTACTTCTTTTTTTGCGGGGTACCTCGCTTCCTAGTGACCAGTGTCTTGGCTGATCGTCCTAAGAATGCTTATATATGAATAAAGCTCTCTCATTTACCCGCAAAAAAGATTAAGCCATATTAACCGGAAAGGAGGGAGTATGGACTAGCACTACTTTTTGGTGTGTCCCGTCAACTCGCAGAACGAGGAGAAGCTTGCAGGACAAGGTGAAGCTCGCTTACGCCTTTTGACTAATGCAACCTACCCTCGCCCAGGCGGTGGACATGCATCAGTTCATTCGGTGTCAGATTGCCAGAGGCATACACTGTAGTACCGAACATGCGGAGTACCATCATTGTTCGACTTCACGAAGAGGCGAAGAGCCAAGCGCAAGGTTTAGTAGTACGAGTAGTACTACTACTAGAACCGCATGGTGGAGCCTCTGTACTCTTATTTTTTTAATCTCTGATAAAGTACACATTTATTCCGGAGAAGGGCGGAAAACGGCAGCCCAACATGTAATGATGATATCGATCAACCATGCTCGAATATATCTTGGCCTCCGTGCGAGCCCGTCTGTGTGTTCTCGCTCCTTGTCTCTCTCAAGGAACGGCGGGTTGGCCATTTTGCCGTCAATTGAGATCGGTTTGCTCACACTCCGGTCCCACATGTCAGTGATATGCCAAGAGGAGGTGCGTTGACCGACTGGCCATACGCGTACTTGGTTTTGCACCTTCATACTACTCCTCCCTCCATCACAGTTTACAAGGTGCGCTTCATTATGATGCATTTCTCTCAATGCATTTCCACCACCAGAGAGACTTTAGACGCGTTTGGTTTAATGCTCAATTAATTAGGGCGTGGTAACCGCAATCAAGTCCACAATTTTCTCTCGATGTACTACGGAGTGGAGTAAGTGCATGCATGTGTGTACCCAGGGTGGAAGCACTGCATGCATGTGTGTACGCATTATTTCCTATAGTAATAGACGCCGTGCTATAACTACCAATGCTATTTTTCAGGCCGATCGCTAGTCGCCTTGGTCCCAGAGATTTTTTATTTTTCTGAAGCGCGCTCTATAAACAGTGACGGATGGAGTAGTATGAGCGGATTCAAAGAAGAGCGTATTGATGGTTGCTTCTTTCAAGCAACTTACAGTGGGAAAGGTTGGGCTTATGATTTGACTGCTCATTACTCACTATTAATGTGGCGCAACGACCGGGCTGAGTCTCCCATGCAGCTGTGCACTACCCCCTCGGTTCTAGACCTTTGAATGTTGAAATCTCTAGAAAGACAAATATTTAGGAACGAAGGGAGTACACATACGAAGCAAAATGAGTGAATCTACACTCTAAAATATGCCCATTTGAAATTTTTAAAAAGACAAATATTTAGGAATGAAGGAGTATAATTTTGTGCATGGCACATGGATCCGGATGCCGAAGAGGCTTCTGGCAATGCTATCAAGCTTCCAGCATTTGTTTACATAATTGACGTACTATACAAATAATTTTTCCAGCGACATGAAATTGTACAATGGTGTGAGCTTTTAGCTTTTGTTTCGTGTGTCTTGCCATCGATGCTCTTCGGAAACAATAAAAAACTAACTTTCCTTGCTAATGCATCTCAATTACTAGCAGATCAGAGCTAATATTTACATCACAACTGAGACAAAGTTGTGAGAAGGTGTTAAATTAAAATTGATCCATGCTTTCATTGGCAGCAACGTCCCCCCAGCTCTGTCTAAATCAACAAGGCATGTTGGGAAAAAAGTAGCTGTCTGGAGCATGCAACATTCCGATCATTTTGTGCAGTTCCACTAAAATAGAGCTGAGCGTCCCTGTTCCAAAGATATTAAGTGTGATTACGATAATAGAGGACTGCTGATGAAACAATAAACACACAAATAGAAGCCGGTCACCTTTGCAGTCTCTCTTAAGACTAACTAGTTGGAGAAGATTAGGCTCGGAGTTGGATGAGGAGGATAGAGCAAAACCAATCTCCCTTTGTGCAGTCGCACTGAAATGTAGAGACGTTGCCCGTGTGACATTTTAGTACAACTGCACAAAACACTCTTAAGAAAAAAGTGATTTGTGCAGTTCACCAAAAGGTCGCAATAGCAACGAGGTGAAATGGATAGCCCTGTTTGCAAAAAAGAGGTAGAAAGGAAACAATTACTGGCCAATAACAGTTGATGACACATGCGACGACAAAAAAGAAGCATATTCCTTGTCCTAAGGGAAGATAACAACACGGTTGTGTTTGTCTAAAACGGTGTGAGGACGAGATTGCAATATGGAAAGTACGCCGGACGAGCTACGTTTTGGGCAAAGAACTATGGAAGATCCACATGCAGCGACGTGGGAAGACGGGCAGTGGAGCAAGGCCGGAGGGGATACCTGGAGGTCGTCGGGATGTAACTAGGTGAGCGGCGGCGGGCGGAATCTGCCCATACTGCGGCAGCGAGCAGGTGGCGTAGGCCCTACCGCGCCGGAGCTTGGTCAGAGAGAACGGCGTGTACCGCAGATCGGGACGTGCTGCCTCGGCGCCGTCGAACGGAGAAACGATGCACGTCCTCCCTTTCCGCCGGCGGACGGGATGCGGCCGGATCAGTGACCAACGGTGAGAGAGAGAGAGAGGCCACCGCAGCCTTGTGTGAGATACTCTGAAGAGAGACAAACCAGGCAGGCAGGCTCCATTGTATATAGTGGAGCGGACTACCTTTTTCTCCATAAAAATCGTTTTATATTCTGTGTACGTGCCATTGAGCGATATAACTTTATTTAAAAATAACGCGCCAACGCATCAAGTCGAACTTTGTTTCGTGCACGCGTGGTACACGACCTCCGTAGGTAAACAACCGCTACACGCGTTCAAATTAGCACGTGGGCTGCCATTTCGTACAGAAATGAGCTCCACCGTGTACCCGCGCGGGTGTGGCTGGGCACGAAGCGTGAGTACGTGCACGGTGCACCTATTCTCTTCTTGTATACGTACACCACCTACGTGGGGTTGTGTGAGAGAGATACAAACGTAGAGAGATATAGTGTGTGGGTTCGTGAGAGTTTTTGGGGGGGGGGTCAATCAAAAAATGTAACATATGCAATGTGTGTGAAATAGAGTCCTGGATATATCATATATATAGAGGGGGCGATCCACGAGAAGAGAGTGGAGGTATCATCGGCTTGAGGTGTCCATAGAATCGAAGAGAGGGATGATGTGTGTGTGTGTGTGCGCGCGCGCGATCGATAAAGAGTGCCATCGAATTTGTGTGTGCCCACGTCAAAGATATAGAGTGGCTGGCCTACTGGAACGTGAGAGGGGACAGGTGCAGTTTGTCTCTGTGGCATGGATACCTACCTACAGCGCTCGACTATCGGTGTGTGGTGGGGGGGGAGGGAGGCCTAATTAACTATAGAGGTACAATGGCTGGTATATGTGTGGAGGAGGAGAGAGGCCTACCTCATGTATTAAGGGAGATCGATCTACCTCATGTATTAAGGGAGATCGATCGGCATCCATGCATATGTGTAGGAGAGGAATAAGGTTGGGAGAGAGACAGAGCTAGAGTGTTGGAGGGGGTGGTAGTGGAGTTGCTTCTAACAAATGGTGGGATAGGCTTGCTAGACAACCGGAGGGCACGCCTGCAATATCAATAAGAGAGGGGATGGCTGCCTGTCTGTGCACGTGCGTGTGAGAGACGGGTCAGGAGGCATGCACGAATGATGAGGGGGGACGATATGGCTGTGGTAAGCAGACATAACTACATAGGAAGATCAATCGTCCTTTGTCAGAGAAAGGAGAGACATAACTTGTGAGGTACGTCGATCGATGGGGGGGGGGAATAGTTAAAGTCGACCTAGGTATATGTTGGGAGATCGATCGGTATACATGCATGTGTGTGTTAGAAGCAAATGAGGCACGGGGAGAAGGATAGAGAGAGAGGGATGCATCTAGGAGGTGGTGCGAGAGTCATACTATATCGAGGGGGAAGGAGTGTGCGAGTACGAGATCGATGAAAAGAGTGGTGGGAGTGAGGCATGGACGGTGATAAGAGAAGAGGGGAAGCTTGTGTTTGTGCTAGGCACACCTGGCTAGAGAGGCATATCGATCGATGTGTGCCGTAAAGAAGGAGCTGGGGGCCTACACACACCGTGGGTGAACGACCTAAAGTGAAAAGACGAATTTGCGCGATGGAGCTAGAGAATGCTGAGGGAGGGTGAGAGGGATGCGGGCGTGTGCATGCACGAGAGAAAGTTAGCGCTAGCTACAAAGATAAGAGGATTGTGTGGGTGTAAAAGACGAATAGAGATCATACTTCATTATAAAAAGCGAATTCGGATATTTGAAGAATTTATCATAGTGTTTTAAACCGACGCATGTGTGAATATATATAACGGTGATACACATGGTGTGGTTATGAACATGTTATACTAATATATTTTATCTCTACTCTTATAAAAAACGGAGTTGTTGATGATGGTGTGCCTGCCATCCTGCAATATAGGCCGTCCGATTTATATCTGATGGATAGGAAGGAAACTATGGCAATTTTGGAAAAAGATACCCACACCCCTCTACATTTGCAAATTAGGCCTCCCCTTGATCATGTTGATGTTCTGTGGAACGCATGGGCATCTTGCTAGTACTACGTATAATATATAGAACATTGATCATAATTTGGGCTAATGTGTGGCTTTTGCAGCTCAGGTCTAAATACTTGTCATAATGTAGGGGGCGGGGCACTATACTATGTGTGATAAACATGGTGTATGTATGGAACATGGTTTAGATTATGAATACATAGTTAGTACATCAAATGTACTATTATTTGGAATCAACATCAAGTGTATTCAAAAAATAGAATTCGAGTTCATGTAGTACACATAGTTCATATCTATCTCTATAGTAATCATGTGGTGTGTTATTAAGGTAATACACGAATGATGGTTGAAGTTGGCAACAATCATGATTGTAGATTCTTATTGAAATAGAGAAACGAGTTCAAATTCAGTTCAAATTGCAACGGCAGTATAGATATTTGGAATGCACTAAAATGTTGGTATGAGTAGGTTACATGCATTATACAGCAAGCGAAAAAATTTAATTGGACATCATGGATTCATACTCCCTCCTTCCATCTATATAGGGTGTAATGCGTTTTTAAGACTGCCTTTGACTATTGACAAGATTAATAGTACATGACATGCACAATGTGTAAATTATATCATTGAAAGAACCTTTCACAGACGAATTTAACGGTGTGCTTTGTGTAAGTTGCATGTCATATATTATTGCTGTAATATTTGGTCAAAGTTAGCATCGAAAAACGCATTAGGCCCTATATAGATGGAAGGAGGGAGTAGCTTTGAATAACATTTTTATAGTAAAACGGGGCAAGACTCTCTCTTTGTGTGGTGTGAATAGTTTTATTTTTTTGTTTTCTTTTTGGGTGAGGGAAGTGCGAATTGATTTGGTACGTACAAGTACAATATTACACGTTAGGCTTATCGCTAAAATTCAACCTGCACCTTGTTATATCCCGAAAATTCAGATATCGTGCTCCCAAAATTGGCGCCTTCACAACCCGCGCCTTGCTATCCCGAAATTACAATGCGCGCAAAAACTCCCTCCAGGTGCCAAATCCCGACACGCGAAATCCCCCTTCTGACCCTGAGCCGAAAGGGGCGCTAGTTCAAATCGGTGGGGGGTACTTTTGTAACACACCCTACATTTTGGACAAGTGCGTCCCTAAGTCATGGTTCACCCCCTCCCATCGCCTCCTTTTTGCCATTCGAAATCCCAGGCCGCCATAACCTCTCCGCTCCAGCCGCAAAACCCCACCCTCCTCTGTCCGCCACCTCACCGCTGCCCAGCCGGAGCCTCTTCCCCGACGATGTCGTCCACCACAACAGCTCGACGTCCCTCGTCCACCTCCCCGGATGAGGATCCGTCGTCCATCTCGTCGTCCCGTCGGTTCAGCCGCCCCGTCCTCCACCTCCAAGGAGCTGCTCTGATGATCGCCTTGTCTATCACGGCTGCTCCATCCCCACAGCGCCGCCTTAACCTGCTCCACCGGTACCACAACATCCTCACGGACTCCTCGGACAAATCCGAGGCTACTCGGCGCCACCAAAGAGGTTGTACACTCATCGCATCACACCTTCTCATTAACTCGAGCTCCCGGCGCTGACGGTGCACCATCCCGCACCACCATGGAGCAGCTACCTTGAAGCCGGCGCCGCGGGCGGCATTCCACGGCGGCTTCTCCCACCAGTGCGAGGCCCCTTCGGCGGCGCGGCCATACCAGCCGGATCTGCTGTGCTGCTCCGGCTCTCGCTCGCATCGCGCGCTCGCCCCCCTCACCCAGCTGCTGCTTGCTCCGGCTACCTTCGCTCGCTCTTTGGTCATCGCTGGGGGCTCGCCGGGTTAGCGCGCTGGGGCTGCTACCCCACTCTATCGTCTCGCTAGAGGCTGCGCGCGCGACGGCTATAGCTGCTTCGTGGTGCTGGCGTCTGCTACCTCTTGAGCACTGCGTTGGTTTTCCCTTGAAGAGGAAAGGGTGATGCAGTAAAGTAGCGTAAGTATTTCCCTCAGTTTTTGAGAACCAAGGTATCAATCCAGTAGGAGGCCACGCACGAGTCCCTCGCACCTACACAAACAAATAAAATCCTCGCAACCAACGCAATAAAGGGGTTGTCAATCCCTTCACGGTCACTTACGAAAGTGAGATCTGATAGATATGATAAGATAATATTTTTGGTATTTTTATGATAAAGATGCAAAGTAAAATAAAAGGCAATAAGAAATAGCTAAGTGTTGGGAAGATTAATATGATGGAAAATAGACCCGGGGGCCATAGGTTTCACTAGTGGCTTCTCTCGAGAGCATAAGTATTACGGTGGGTAAACAAATTACTGTTGAGCAATTGACAGAATTGAGCATAGTTATGAGAATATCTAGGTATGATCATGTATATAGGCATCACGTCCGAGACAAGTAGACCGACTCCTGCCTGCATCTACTACTATTACTCCACACATCGACCGCTATCCAGCATGCATCTAGAGTATTAAGTTCAAAAGAACAGAGTAACGCTTTAAGTAAGATGACATGATGTAGAGGGATAAACTCATGCAATATGATATAAACCCCATCTTGTTATCCTCGATGGCAACAATACAATACGTGCCTTGCTGCCCCTACTGTCACTGGGAAAGGACACCGCAAGATTGAACCCAAAGCTAAGCACTTCTCCCATTGCAAGAAAGATCAATCTAGTAGGCCAAACCAAACTGATAATTCGAAGAGACTTGCAAAGATAACCAATCATACATAAAAGAATTCAGAGAAGATTCAAATATTGTTCATAGATAAACTTGATCATAAACCCACAATTCATCGGTCTCAACAAACACACCGCAAAAGAAGATTACATCGAATAGATCTCCACAAGAGAGGGGGAGAACATTGTATTGAGATCCAAAAAGAGAGAAGAAGCCATCTAGCTAATAACTATGGACCCGAAGGTCTGAGGTAAACTACTCACACATCATCGGAGAGGCTATGGTGTTGATGTAGAAGCCCTCCGTGATCGATGCCCCCTCTGGCGGAGCTCCGGAAAAGGCCCCAAGATGGGATCTCACGGGTACAGAAGGTTGCGGCGGTGGAATTAGGTTTTTGGCTCCGTATCTGGTAGTTTGGGGGTACGTAGGTATATATAGGAGGAAGAAGTACGTCGGTGGAGCAACGTGGGCCCCACGAGGGTGGAGGGCACGCCTGGGGGGGGGGTAGGCGCACCCCCTACATCGTGCCTTCCTGGTAGCTTTCTTGGCGTAGGGTCCAAGTCCTCTGGATCACGTTCGTTCCAAAAATCACGTTCCCGAAGGTTTCATTCCGTTTGGACTCCGTTTGATATTCTTTTTCTACGAAACTCTAAAATAGGCAAAAACAGCAATTCTGGGCTGGGCCTCCGGTTAATAGGTTAGTCCCAAAAATAATATAAAATGTCTAATAAAGCCCAATAATGTCCAAAACAGAATATAATATAACATGGAACAATCAAAAATTATAGATACGTTGGAGACGTATCAAGCATCCCAAGCTTAATTCCTGCTCGTCCTCGAGTAGGTAAATGATAAAAACAGAATTTTTGATGTGGAATGCTACTTAGCATAATTTCAATGTAATTCTTCTTATTGTGGCACGAATGTTCAGATTTAATATGATTCAAGATAAAAGTTTAATGTTGACATAAAAACAATAATACTTCAAGTATGCTAACCAAGCAATTATGTCTTATCAAAATAACATAGCCAAAGCAAGTTATCCCTACAAAATCATATAGTCTGGCTATGCTCCATCTTCCCCACACAAAATATTCATATCATGTACAACCCCGGTTTTAGCCAAGCAATTGGTTCATACTTTTTAACGCGCTTCAGCCTTTTCAACTCTTACGCAATACATGAGCGCAAGCCATGGATATAGCACTATGGTGGAATAAGGTATAATGGTAGGGGTTATGTGGGAAGACAAAAAAGGAGAAAGTCTCACATCAACGAGGCTAATCAACGGGCTATGGAGATGCCCATCAATTGATGTCAATGCAAGGAGTAGGGATTGCCATGCAACGGATGCACTAGAGCTATAAGTGTATGAAAGCTCAAACAAAAGAAACTAAGTGGGTCTGCATCCAACTTGCTTGCTCACGAAGACCTCGGGCATTTGAGGAAGCCCATCATTGGAATATACAAGCCAAGTTCTATAATGAAATTTCCCACTAGTATATGAAAGCGACAAAATGAGAGACTCTCTATCATGAAGATCACGGTGCTACTTTGAAGCACAAGTGTGGTAAAAGGATAGTAACATTGTCCCTTCTCTCTTTTTCTCTCATTTGGGCCTTTTTTTTCTCTTTTTTTATGGCCTCTTTTTTTATTTAGTCCAGAGTCTCATCCCCACTTGTGGGGGAATCATAGTATCCATCATCCTTTCCTCACTTGGGACAATGCTCTAATAATGATGATCATCACACTTTTATTTAGTTACAACTCATGAATTACAACTCAATACTTAGAACAAAATATGACTCTATGTGGATGCCTCCGGCGGTGTACCAGGATATGCAATGAATCAAGAGTGACATGTATGAAAGAATTATGAATGGTGGCTTTGCCACAAATACAATGTCAACTACATGATCATGCAAGGCAATATGACAATGATGGAGCGTGTCATGATAAACGAAACGATGGAAAGTTGCATGGCAATATATCTCGGAATGGCTATGGAAATGCCATAATAGGTAGGTATGGTGGCTGTTTTGAGGAAGATATAAGGAGGTTTATGTGTGATAGAGCGTATCATATCACGGGGTTTGGATGCACCGGCGAAGTTTGCACCAACTCTCAAGGTGAGAAAGGGCAATGCACGGTACCGAAGAGGCTAGAAAATTGCGGAAAGGTAAGTGTGCGTATAATCCATGGACTCACATTAGTCATAAAGAACTCATATACTTATTGCAAAAATTTATTAGCCCTCGAAGCAAAGTACTACTACGCATGCTCCTAGGGGAAGGGTTGGTAGGAGTTAACCATCGCGCGATCCCGACCGCCACACAAAGGATGACAATCAATAAATACCTCATGCTCCGACTTCGTTACATAATGGTTCACCATACGTGCATGCTACGGGAATCACAAACTCCAACACAAGTATTTTTCAATTCCACAATTACTCAACTAGCACAACTATGATATTACCACCTTTATATCTCAAAACAATTATCAAGCATCAAATTTCTCATGATATTATAATTAAAGCAAATTGCCATGCTATTTTAAGACTCTCAAAATAATATAAGTGAAGCATGAGAGATCAATAGTTTCTATAAAACTAATCTACCGCCGTGCTCTAAAAGATATAAGTGAAGCACTAGAGCAAAACTATATAACTCAAAAATATAAGTGAAGCACATAGAGTATTCTAATAATTTCCGAATCATGTGTGTCTCTCTCAAAAGGTGTGTACAGCAAGGATGATTGTGGTAAACTAAAAAACAAAGACTCAAATAATACAAGACGCTCCAAGCAAAACACATATCATGTGGTGAATAAAAATATAGCTCCAAGTAAAGTTACCGATGGAAGTAGACGAAAGAGGGGATGCCTTCCGGGGCATCCCCAAGCTTTGGCTTTTAGGTGTCCTTAGATTATCTTGGGGTGCCATGGGCATCCCCAAGCTTAGGCTCTTGCCACTCCTTGTTCCATAATCCATCAAATCTTTTACCCAAAACTTGAAAACTTCACAACACAAAACTTAACAGAAAATCTCGTGAGCTCCGTTAGCGAAAGAAAACAAAACACCACTTCAAGGTACTGTAATGAACTCATTCTTTATTTATATTGGTGTTAAACCTACTGTATTCCAACTTCTCTATGGTTTATAAACTATTTTACTAGCCATAGATTCATCAAAATAAGCAAACAACACACGAAAAACAGAATCTGTCAAAAACAGAACAGTCTGTAGTAATCTGTAACTAACGAAAACTTCTGGAACTCCAAAAATTCATCCAAAATAGGAAGACCTAGAAAATTTGTTTATTGATCAGCAGCAATTGGAATTAATATTTTATCACGTTCTGGTGATTTTTAACAATTATTTTCGTGAACAGAAAGTTTCTGGAATTTTCAGCAAGATCAAATTACTATCATCCAAGAAGATCCTATAGGTTAAACTTGGCACAAACACTAATTAAAAACAAATCTAACCAGAGGCTAGATCAAATATTTATTCCTAAACAGAAGCAAAAAGCAAAAAACTAAAAATAAAATTGGGTTGCCTCCCAACAAGCGCTATCGTTTAATGCCCCTAGCTAGGCATAAAAGCAAGGATAGATCTAGGTATTGCCATCTTTGGTGAGAAAATTCTTAATGGAGTTATGCTCGGTGATCCTTTGATCTAAAGCATCCAGCCACTTATTGCAAAGCGTAATCAGATTATTCATGCGGTTGATATTCCCACACATACTTTTAAGAGGTTCAACAATTTTTTGTAATTCACATAATTTCTCTAGAATTTGAGTCTCTTCTTGGGTAAGGGATGATCCTTTTTGTAGGGGGAGTACTCCCACTATCCCCTCTATAATTTCATAAGCGAAGCCAGGATCAATATCAATAAAACTACCTTTGGCGGAAAAATCGAGGAGTTGTCTATGGGGCAAGGTTAGCCCAACATAAAAATTGCGAAGCAAAATTTTAAAATCTCCCTCTATATTGCAACTACGATAAGATTCGAGCATCCTAAACCAAGCATCTTTTAAATTTTCCCCTTGTCTTTGCTTGAAGTGGAGGACTTCAAAGTCGGGAGACGAAGGGATGAAGACCAAGCTAGCCATAACGACAAAACAAGCGGAAAAGAGGCGAACGGAAAAAGAGAGGGCGAATAAAACGGCAAGGGTGAAGTGGGGGAGAGGAAAACGAGAGGCAAATGGCAAATAATGTAATGCGGGAGATAAGGGTTTGTGATGGGTACTTGGTATATTGACTTTTGTGTAGACTCCCCGGCAACGGCGCCAAAAATGGCTCGTTGACGGGAAATCAAATCTTGACTTGACTTGGTGCGAATCTCCCCGGCAACGGCGCCAGAAATCCTTCTTGCTACCTCTTGAGCACTGCGTTGGTTTTCCCTTGAAGAGGAAAGGGTGATGCAGTAAAGTACCATAAGTATTTCCCTCAGTTTTTGAGAACCAAGGTATCAATCCAGTAGGAGACCACGCTCAAGTCCCACGCACCTACACAAACAAATAAAATCCTCGCAACCAACGCAATAAAGGGGTTGTCAATCCCTTCATGGTCACTTACGAAAGTGAGATCTGATAGATATGATAAGATAATATTTTTGGTATTTTTATGATAAGGATGCAAAGTAAAGAAAGCAAAATAAACGTCAAAAGAAATAGCTTGTTGACGGGAGATTAATATGATAGAAAATAGACCCCGGGGCCATAGGTTTCACTAGTGGCTTCTCTCGAGAGCACAAGTATTACGGTGGGTAAACAAATTACTGTCGAGCAATTGACAGAATTGAGCATAGTTATGAGAATATCTAGGTATGATCATGTATATAGGCATCACGTCCGAGACAAGTAGACCGACTCCTTCCTGCATCTACTACTATTACTCCACACATCGACCGCTATCCAGCATGCATCTAGAGTATTAAGTTCAAAAGAACAGAGTAACGCTTTAAGTAAGATGACATGATGTAGAGGGATAAACTCATGCAATATGATATAAACCCCATCTTGTTATCCTCGATGGCAACAATACAATACGTGCCTTGCTACCCCTACTGTCACTGGGAAAGGACACCGCAAGATTGAACCCAAAGCTAAGCACTTCTCCCATTGCAAGAAAGATCAATCTAGTAGGCCAAACCAAACTGATAATTCGAAGAGACTTGCAAAGATAACCAATCATACATAAAAGAATTCAGAGAAGATTCAAATATTGTTCATAGATAAACTTGATCATAAACCCACAATTCATCGGTCTCAACAAACACACCGCAAAAGAAGATTACATCGAATAGATCTCCACAAGAGAGGGGGAGAACATTGTATTGAGATCCAAAAAGAGAGAAGAAGCCATCTAGCTAATAACTATGGACCCGAAGGTCTGAGGTAAACTACTCACACATCATCGGAGAGGCTATGGTGTTGATGTAGAAGCCCTCCGTGATCGATGCCCCCTCCGGCGGAGCTCCGGAAAAGGCCCCAAGATGGGATCTCACGGGTACAGAAGGTTGCGGAGGTGGAATTAGGTTTTTGTCTCCCCATCTGGTAGTTTGGGGGTACGTAGGTATATATAGGAGGAAGAAGTACATCGATGGAGCAACATGGGCCCCACGAGGGTGGAGGGTGCGCCTGGGGGGGTAGGCGCGCCCCCTACCTCGTGCCTTCCTGGTAGCTTTCTTGACGTAGGGTCCAAGTCCTCTGGATCACGTTCGTTCCAAAAATCACGTTCCCGAAGGTTTCATTCCGTTTGGACTCCGTTTGATATTCTTTTTCTGCGAAACTCTGAAATAGGCAAAAAACAACAATTCTGGGCTGGGCCTCCGGTTAATAGGTTAGTCCCAAAAAAATATAAATGTGTATAATAAAGCCCAATAATGTCCAAAACAGAATATAATATAACATGGAACAATCAAAAATTATAGATACGTTGGAGACGTATTAGGGGGGTGCAGGTTGAAGATGAACTGCAGGCCCTCGCTAAACTACATGTCAAGTGCCTCTCTGCTACCATTGCGTTCAGTTTCGACAGTAAAATTTAGATTCCACAGTAAATTTTAGTTTCGACAGTTAAGTTCAGAGTCAATAGTTTTTACCTCATCTGTTGTAGTCAGGTGGTTTTTGGTGATGTAAATTTTACATCTATTTTACATCATCTATTGGAGATGCTATTAGAATCACACTTGAGATTGACGATGTCTGTCTTGTGCTGCTTCAGCCTTGACGTCTAACGGCTCACCGGAGCTGCTCCATGATACGTCCATTTTGCATCATGCTTTTATATTGATATTTATTGCATTATGGGCTGTTATTACACGTTATGTCACAATACTTATGCCTATTCTCTCTTATTTTACAAGGTTTACACGTAGAGGGAGAATGCGGGTGTCACATCCCTAGTTCTGGTTTCCTCTAGGCTAGCTAGTCATGTGTGCATCATGTTTAAATTTCAATGAATTTGAAATGGGGACATGTGAAAGCCTCAGAAATCATTTCTGAAAAAGACCAAGATAAATATTGCTTCAAATAGGTCCAAGAAAATGTTCATGTTTCTCTATGGAAATATTGGCCAGAATTAAAATTCAAACCAATATTTTTAGGAGCTCATAAATATTTGTTTTGGGCATTTGAAGCTAATGCAATAATTATTTGCATTGGATATATATACATGTTATATATTTTATATATGTCCAATAATTCTGGGTAAATGTGAGGGGCTCTGGAATAATCCAAATAGTCCCTACAAAAATTTACCAGAAGCATATAAAATGATTTAGCGCAGAGACTAAATCAAAACAGAGTTAAAACAAATGGGAAAACAGAAACTAAAATAGAAAGTAAAGAGAGAGAGAGAGAGAGGGAGTTACCTGGCCTTTCAGGCGGCCCAGCTGGCGGCCCAGCTGGCTGGCCCAGCCCAGCTTCCCGCCTGTCGTCTTCCTCCTCGTGCCAGTGGGCACGAGGGCGTGTGGCCGCCGCGCGCGCCCACGCGCTTGGCCACCTCCTGCTTGGTTGGCCTCCCCGACCCCTCTGGACGACGCCACGCGCCACCCCGGGCCCTCTCACTCCTCCCTCCATGCTCATCCCCTCCCTTGTCTCTCTCCCGCGACAACCGAGCAGAGCTCGTCGCCACCGCTCGCCGTTGCCGCACCCACAGCCTTCCCCGCGCCTCTCCGACGTAACCACGAGCTCCGCCACGACGTCGTCGTCCTCTCCATCGAGTCACGCGGCGCCAGAAGCCTTGCTGCATCTCCAACGCCGCCGATCTCGACCTCGGGCGCCGGTGATCCCCACCATCGTTTCGCCGGACCCCGTGCCTCCCCTGCCTCGCCAGCAGCACCAGAAGAACCGCGGTGAGCCGTTGCACCGTTTCCCCCTTGCCTCATTGCGTGATTCGCCCCCTAGCCGCATCAACCACCAGAGCCGACCGCTCCCCGCCGCCGGCCATGTCGCCGCCGCGGTTGCAACACCCGCACGCCGCACCAGAGCACGTAGGCGTGCTCAGCGCTTCCTCAGGAAGCCGCAGACCCCACCAGTTCGCCTCGAAACGCGCTGTGGCGCCTAACCCGTCGGTGCCCGAGCTCCGGCCGCCGCCGCGAGCTCGCTTCCGGCGAGCTCGGTCCGTCCCAGCCCCTCCCGTCTGCCCTAGCAGATGCACGCGAACGCCAGCTCGCCGTAGCTCCAAACCGCGCCGCAAATCACCGCCTGTAGCGCCGTCCCGAGCAACTCCGGCGATCCTCCGCCGTCAGGTTTGGTCGCCGGCGTCCAACTCCGGTGGTTGGTGACGTGGCACCGTCATTAGCGCTAACTAACCCCCTAGAGTCACTGACAGTGGGCCCCGCAGCGGGTCAAAGCCAGAGTCAACGCGGGGTTAACCAGAGTTCAACACTGTCTCAATGACATGCGGGTCCCACCGTCAGGTTTGACCGTGGTTGACTGCTGACGTCGCTATGACACACTGCTGACGTCATAAATACATTTGCTGGGATTTTCTTATTTAGTAATAAATCTGAAAATTCCAGAAAATGTTTAAAACTTCAAAAACCCATAGAAATTAATCTATAACTCCAAATGAAATGATTCATATATGAAAAATTATCAGAAAAATCCAAAGAATCTGTTTATGGCATCCTCATGCATGTTTGAACAACTTACAGCCACTGTATATGACAATTTGAATAAATGGCATTTGAAATGTCTTATATGGAGTTTGAATTTGAACCTAAGGTTCAAACCAACTCCATTTAATATGTGCTAGTTGCATTAGCTCAAAACACATTCATATTGCCATGTCATAGCATGCATCATATTGTGCATTGCATTGATCGTGTTTCTTCTCTGTTTGCCGGTATTGTCCCCTCTCAGTAGACGTTGCTTCGACGATGCGATCGATGACACCGATGAAGAGCTATACTATCTTCGGAAGTGTCAGGCAAGCAAAACCCCCTTGTTCATTCCGATACAATCCCACTCTCTCGCTCCTGCTCTCTTTTACTGCATTAGGACAACAACGATTCATCTGTTACTTGCTGCGGTAGCTGAACCCCTTTATCCTCTGCATGACCTGTCATTGCCACAGTAAATAGATGAAACCCACTAGCATGAGTAGGAGTTGTTTGAGCCCTGATGTGCCTACTCATTCATGCTTGTTTGTCATGCCTGCTATTGCTTAGAGTTGTGTCAGGTCTGATTCATCGGGAATGAATTGGAAAGTTGTGAACATGTCCTACTGTGTGAGAGCTAAGTGTGTGAACACGATTTGGTAAAGGTAGCGGTGAGAGGCC
This sequence comes from Triticum aestivum, assembly GCF_018294505.1. Lineage (NCBI taxonomy): Eukaryota > Viridiplantae > Streptophyta > Magnoliopsida > Poales > Poaceae > Triticum > Triticum aestivum. The sequence continues at coordinate 314,708,574 of NC_057799.1, forward strand.
ATGTAGGAGTACATGGTGGGTTGTCTCATTGAAACCGTCCTCAGGAACTGAGTTCTGTGTTTGTGATCCATGAACAGTTACTACCACACATTGGGTTCCGGGTACTCCAACCCTCTCGACTTATTAATCAACCTGATCTCTGTCCAGGAGTTGCAACTAGTTTCTGGTGTTTGTAGGTAGTGTTAGTAGTCTACCAAGTGGCACCCGGTACAGGTGGGCTTGGGACAGACTAGGCACACGTGGCCTGGTGTACCGAGTGGCACCCGGATGGTGGGCTCGGGAACCCTGCACACATCGTTTGGGGCCGTGAGCGACACCCCGGCCGGATCTCCTTGCGGATGGAACCCGAATAGGCGATAAACCTGGACGAGAGACTTGTGTGGTTAGTCAGGTCGTGGCCGACTCCCTCGCCAGGCTTCCGCTTGAAGGTTGCCGAGGTACACGACGTGTACATGGTGGTAAGTGGCGAGAGCGTGTGTGACGAAGTACACCCCTGCAGGGTTAATATGATCTATTCGAATAGCCGTGTCCGCGGTAAAGGACTTCTGGGTTGCCTATACAGTTCATAGACAAGTGAAAGTGGATACTCTAAAATGCGCAAGATAAGCGTGAGTGCTATGGATGGCGTTCTCGTAGGGAGACGGGAGCGGATCCATAGTGGTGTATTGATATGGTGAATATGTGGACTCGTGTGCGCCACCTCAAAAGAGTTACTTGCAGTCGTAGTTCAGGATAGCCACCGAGTCAAAGCTGGCTTGCTGCAGTTAAACTCCACCACCCCCTTTGTTGATACCGATGCATATGTAGATAGTTCTGATGTAAGTCTTGCTGGGTACATTTGTACTCACGTTTGCTTATTTTATGTTTTGCAGAGAGACGTCAGTCTCGCTAGTAGTTCCGTGTGGACTTCGACGTTTAGCTTGATACCTCAGCTACGATCTTGTGCCCTCGGCAGGATCTGGTAGATAGTCAGGCTTCTCAGCCTTTTTCATTTGTAGATGTCTGTACTCAGACATGTTAAGCTTCCGCATGTGCTTTGACTTGTATGCTCTGAATGTTGGGTCATGAGACCCATGTTTGTAATATCTGGCTCTTCGGAGCCTAATGAATAAATACTCTGAGTCGTAGAGTCTTGTTGTGATGCCATGTTGTATTTGCACATATCGAGCATATTGTGTGTATGATTGAAATGCTTGGTATGTGTGGGATCCGACAATCTAGTTGTCTATCCTTAGCAGCCTCTCTTATGGGGAAATGTAGTCTAGTGCCTCCTTGAGCCATAGTAGTCCGCTACAGCCCGGTTCACCGGAGTCCTGCTAGCCCAGCACTACTGCTCTGGACACTTGACTGGCCGGCATGTGTTTCATATCGTTCCTGTGTCTGTCCCTTCGGGGAAATGTCACGCGGTGACATCCGGAGTCCTGCCTAGCCTGCTACAGCCCGGGTTCCCGGAGTCCTGTTAGCCCAGTGCTACAGCCCGGATTCGCACGCTGCTGACCGACACGTTCGATGTTGATTCATGTATGCCTGTCCCCATACGTTAGTGCCGCTTTGGGTTCACGACTAGCCATGTCGGCCCGGGTTCTCGGTCATATGGATGCTAGCGACATTGTCATATACGCGAGCCAAAAGGCGCAAACGGTCCCGGGCCATGGTAAGGCGACACCCGTGGGAGTACCGTGCGTGAGGCCGCAAAGTGATATGAGGTGTTGCAGGCTAGATCGGTGTGACTTGGAATCGGGGTCCCGACAGCGGGCAGCTGGAATTCTGGGCTGGAAAAGGAGCAAATATTAGAGACCTATTCTGCACAGCTCCAAAAGTCCTGAAACTTCACGGAAGTTATTTTTGGAATTAATAAAAAATACTGGCGAAAGAAAGTACCATAGGGGGCCCACACCCTGGCCACGAGGGTGGGGGCGCGCCCTACCCCCCTAGGCGCCCCCTTGCCTCGTGGGCCCCCTAGCAGGCCTCCGGTGCCCATCTTCTGCTATATGAGGTCTTTCGCCCGAGAAAAAAATCATAAGCAAGCTTTCGGGAAGAAACTCCGCCACCACGAGGCGGAACCTTGGCGGAACCAATCTAGGGCTTCGGCGGAGATGTTCTGCCGGGGAAACATCCCTCCGGGAGGGGGAAATCATCGCCATCGTCATCACCAACGATCCTCTCATCGGGAGGGGGTCAATCTCCATCAACATCGTCACCAGCACCATCTCCTCTAAAACTCTAGTTCATCTCTTGTATCCAATCTTTGTCCCAAAGCCTCAGATTGGTACTTGTGGGTTACTAGTAGTGTTGATTACTCCTTGTAGTTGATGCTAGTTGGTTTATTTGGTGGAAGATCATATGTTCAGATCCTATATGCATATTAATACCCCTCTGATTATGAACATGAATATAATTTGTGAGTAGTTACGTTTCTTCCTGAGGACATGGGAGAAGTCTTGCTATAAGTAGTCATGTGAATTTGGTATTCGTTCGATATTTTGATGAGATGTATGTTGTCTTTCCTCTAGTGGTGTTATGTGAACGTCAACTACATGACACTTCACCCTTGTTTGGGCCTAGAGGAAGGCATTTGGAAGCAATAAGTAGATGATGGGTTGCTAGAGTGACAGAAGCTTAAACCCTAGTTTATGAGTTGCTTCGTAAGGGGCTGATTTGGATCCATATGTTTCATGCTATGGTTAGGTTTACCTTAATACTTCTTTTGTAGTTGCGGATGCTTGCAATAGGGGTTAATCATAAGTGGGATGCTTGTCCAAGGAAGGACAACACCCAAGCACCGGTCCACCCACATACCAAATTATCAAAGTAACGAACGCGAATCATATGAGCGTGATGAAAACTAGCTTGACGATAATTCCCATGTGTCCTTGGGAGCGCGATTCTCCATATAAGAGTTTGTCCAGGCTTGTCCTTTGCTACAAAAAGGATTGGGCCATCTTGCTGCGCCTTATTTACTTTCATTGCTTGTTACCCGTTACAAATTACCTTATCACAAAACTATCTGTTACCGATAATTTCAGTGCTTGCAGAGAATACCTTGCTGAAAACCGCTTATCATTTCCTTCTGCTCCTCGTTGGGTTCGACACTCTTACTTATCAAAAGGACTATGATAGATCCCCTATACTTGTGGGTCATCAAGAATCTTTTCTGGCACCGTTGCCGGGGAGTGAAGCGCCTTTGGTAGGTGGAATTTGGTAAGGAAAAATTTATATAGTTTGCTGAAATTTACTGTCACTTGTTACTATGGAACATAATCCTTTGAGGGGCTTGTTCGGGGTATCTTCACCCCGACCAGTAGAGCAAAGAGTTTCTCCTCAACCTACTGAACCTACTGAAAATGTTTACTTTGAATTCCTTCGGGTATGATAGAGAAACTGCTAGCTAATCCTTTTACAGGAGATGGAACATTACATCCCGATTTGCACCTAATCTATGTGGATGAAGTTTTTGGATTATTTAAGCTTGCAGGTATGCCCGAGGATGTTATCAAGAAGAAGGTCTTCCCTTTATCTTTGAAGGGAGTGGCATTGACATGGTTTAGGCTATGTGATGATATGGGATCATGGAACTACAACCAATTGAAATTGGAATTTCATCAGAAGTTTTATCCTATGCAGCTTGTTCATCATGATCGTAATTATATATATAATTTCTGGCCTCGCGAAGGAGAAAGCGTCGCTCAAGCTTGGGAGAGGCTTAAGTCAATGTTATATTCATGCCCCAATCATGAGCTCTCAAGATAAATGATTATTCAAAAAATTTATGCTCGGCTTTCTCTCAATAATCGCTCCATGCTCGATACTTCTTGTATTGGCTCTTTTATGATGAAGACTATTGAATTCAAATGGGATTTATTGGAAAGAATTAAACGCAACTCTGAAGATTGGGACCTCGACAAAGGTAAGGAGTCAGGTATAAAACCTAAGTTTGATTGTGTTCAATCTTTTATGGATACCGATGTTTTCCGTGAATTTAGCACTAAATATGGACTTGACTCTGAGATAGTAGCTTCTTTCTGTGAATGCTTTGCCACTCATATTGATCTCCCTAAGGAGAAGTGGTTGAAATATAATCCTCCCATTGAAGTAAAAGTAGTTGCACCTATTAAAGTTGAAGAAAAGACTATCACTTATAATGATCCTGTCGTTCCTACTGCTTATATTGAGAAACCACCTTTCCCTGTTAGAATAAAGGATCATGCTAAAGCTTCAACTGTGGTCAATAAAAGTAACATTAATACACCCAAACCCCCTGAGAAAATTAAAGTTTAAACTAGTATTGCTATGGTTAAAGATCTCTTGGCTGATAATATTGATGGGCATGTTATTTACTTCTGTGAGGAAACTGCTAGAATTGCTAGACCTGATACTAAAGATAAACATAGACCTGTTGTAGGCATGCCTGTTATTTCTGTTAAAATAGGAGATCATTGTTATCATGGCTTATGTGATATGGGTGCTAGTGCAAGTGCAATACCTCATTCCTTATACAAAGAAATTATGCATGATATTGCACCTGCTGAGATAGAAGAAATTGATGTTACAATTAAGCTTGCCAATAGAGACACTACTTCACCAGTTGGGATTGTTAGAGATGTTGAAGTCTTGTGTGGGAAAGTTAAATATCCTGCTGATTTTCTTATTCTTGGTTCCCCACAAGATAACTTTTGTCCCATTATATTTGGTAGACCCTTCTTGAATACTGTTAATGCTAGGATAGATTGCAAAAAGGATGTTGTTACTATTGGTTTGGGGGATATGTCTCATGAGTTTAATTTTGCTAAATTTCGTAGACAACCCCATGATAAAGAACTGCCTAGTAAAGATGAAATTATTGGTCTTGCTTCTATTGCCGTGCCTCCTAGTGATCCTTTAGAACAATATTTGCTAGACCATGAAAATGATATGTTTATGAATGAAAGAAGGGAAATAGATGAAGTATTCTTTAAACAGAGATCTATTTTGAAACACAACTTGCCTGTTGAAATACTAGGGGACCCCCCTCCACCCAAGGGTGATCCCGTGTTTGAGCTTAAACCGTTACCTGATACTCTTAAATATGCTTATCTTGATGAAAAGAAGATATATCCTGTTATTATTAGTGCTAACCTTTCAGAGCATGAAGAAAAGAAATTATTGAAAACTCTGAAGAAGCACCGTGCTGCTATTGGGTATACTCTTGATGATCTTAAGGGCATTAGTCCCACTCTATGCCAACACAAAATAAAATTGGAGAAAGACGCTAAACCAGTTGTTGATCACCAACGATGGTTAAATCCTAAGATGAAAGAAGTGGTAAGGAAGGAAATACTAAAGCTTTTGGAGGCAGGTATAATTTATCCCGTTGCTGATAGTCAGTGGGAAAGTCCTGTCCATTGTGTCCATAAGAAGGGAGGTATTACTGTGGTTCCTAATGATAAAGATGAATTGATCCCACAAAGAATTGTTACAGGTTATAGAATCGTAATTGATTTCCGCAAACTAAATAAAGCTACTAAAAAGGATCATTACCCATTACCTTTTATTGATCAAATGCTAGAAAGACTATCCAAACATACACATTTTTGCTTTCTAGATGGTTATTCTGGTTTCTCTCAAATACCTGTGTTAAAAGAGGATCAAGAAAAGACCACTTTTACTTGTCCTTTTGGTACCTTTGCTTATAGACGTATGCCTTTTGGTTTATGTAATGCACCTGCTACCTTTCAAAGATGCATGATGGCTATATTCTCTGATTTTTGTGAAAAGATTGTTGAGGTTTTCATGGATGATTTCTCCGTATATGGAACTTCTTTTGATGATTGCTTGAGCAACATTGATCGAGTTTTGCAGAGATGTGAAGAAACTAACCTTGTCTTATATTGGGAGAAGTGCCACTTTATGGTTAATGAAGGTATTGTCTTGGGGCATAAAATTTCTGAAAGAGGTATTGAAGTAGACAGAGCTAAAGTTGATGCTATTGAAAAGATGCCATGTCCCAAGGACATTAAAGGTATAAGAAGCTTCCTTGGTCATGCCGGTTTTTATAGGAGGTTCATTAAGGACTTCTCTAAAATCTCTAGGCCTCTAACTAATCTCTTACAAAAAGACATTCCTTTTGTCTTTGATGATGATTGTGTAGAAGCGTTTGAAATACTAAAGAAAGCATTGATTTCTGCACCTATTGTTCAGCCACCTGATTGGAATTTACCCTTTGAAATCATGTGTGATGCTAGTGATTATGCTGTAGGTGCTGTCCTAGGGCGAAGAGTTGATAAGAAATTAAATGTTATCCAATATGCTAGTAAAACTCTAGACAATGCCCAGAGAAATTATGCTACTACTGAAAAAGAATTTTTAGCAGTTGTATTTGCTTGTGATAAGTTCAGACCTTATATTGTTGATTCCAAAGTAACTGTTCACACTGATCATGCTGCTATTAAATACTTGATGGAAAAGAAAGATGCTAAACCTAGACTTATTAGATGGGTTCTCTTGCTACAAGAATTTGATTTTCATATTATTGGTAGAAAGGGAGCTGAGAACCCCGTTGCAGACAACTTGTCTAGGTTAGAGAATGTTCTTGATGACCCACTACCTACTGATGATAGCTTTCCTGATGAACAATTGGCTGTCATAAATGCTTCTCGTAATGCTCCATGGTATGCTGATTATGCTAATTACATTGTTGCTAAATTTATACCACCTAGTTTCACATACCAGCAAAAGAAAAAGTTTTTCTATGATTTAAGACATTACTTCTGGGATGACCCACACCTTTATAAAGAAGGAGTAGATGGTGTCATTAGACGTTGTATACCTAAGCATGAACAGGAACATATCCTACGCAAGTGTCCCTCCGAGGCTTATGGAGGACATCACGCTGGAGATAGAACTGCACATAAGGTATTGCAATCCGGTTTTTATTGGCCTACTCTCTTCAAAGATGCCCGTAAGTTTGTCTTATCTTGTGATGAATGTCAAATAATTGATAATATTAGTAGACGTCAAGAAATGCCTATGAATTATTCACTTGTTATTGAACCATTTGATGTTTGGGGCTTTGATTACATGGGACCGTTTCCATCCTCTAATGGGTATACACATATTTTAGTTGCTGTTGATTACGTTACTAAGTGGGTAGAAGCTATTCCAACTAGTAGTGCTGGTCATAACACCTCTATTAAGATGCTTAAAGAAGTTATTTTTCTGAGGTTTGGAGTTCCTAGATATTTAATGACTGATGGTGGTTCACATTTTATTCATGGTGCTTTTCATAAAATGCTTGCTAAGTATGATGTTAATCATAGAATTGCATCCCCTTATCACCCATAGTCTAGTGGTCAAGTAGAATTGAGTAATAGAGAGCTCAAATTAATTTTGCAAAAGACTGTTAATAGATCTAGAAAGAATTGGTCCAAGAAACTTGATGATGCATTATGGGCCTATAGAACTGCATATAAAAATCCTATGGGTATGTCTCCGTATAAAATGGTTTATGGAAAAGCATGTCACTTACCTCTCGAACTAGAACATAAGGCATATTGGGCCATTAAAGAGCTCAATTATGATTTTAGATTTGCCGATGAGAAGAGGTTATTTGACATTAGCTCACTTGATGAATTGAGAACCCAGGCCTATGAGAATGCCAAACTATTTAAAGAAAAAGTTAAAAGATGGCATGACAAAAGGATACAAAAGCGTGAGTTTAATGTAGGTGATTATGTGTTGCTATTCAACTCTCGTTTAAGATTTTTTGCAGGAAAACTTCTCTCTAAATGGGAAGTTCCTTACGTTATCGAGGAGGTCTATCGTTCCGATGCCATAAAAATCAACAACTTCGAAGGCACAAATCCGAAGGTGGTGAACGGTCAAAGAATCAAACATTATATCTCAGGTAATCCTATAAATGTTGAAACTAATGTTATTGAAACCGTAACCCCGGAGGAATACATAAGGGACACTTTCCAGAACGCTTTAGACTCCGAAAAGGAATAGGTATGTGGTACGGTAAGTAAACCGATTCCAAAACAGTTCTAATGGCAATTTTTCTCCATTTTGGAATATTTAAGAAAATAGGAAAATAAGTAGTCCGGGAAGGACACGAGGCTTCCACGAGGGTGGAGGCGCGCCCCCTGCCTCGTGGGCACCTCGTGTGCCTTCTGGACTCTGTTTTCTTGCACGATACTTCTTTTGGTCGGCAAAAATTCATTATATAATCTCCCGAAGGTTTTGACCACCGTATCACGCAAATATCCTCTGTTTTTGTTTTGAGCTGTTTTTCTGACAGATCTAGATCACCATGACGTCTCCAAGTGCCCCCAAGGATAAGTTCTTCGAGAAGGTTATCAATCCCTACCTCGCGGAGGTGCTGCAACACCCTCAAACCATTGAGATGCGTGATGGGTTGCTGCACATCCGCGATGTCGAGGGACCAAGGAGGACCGGAAGCGTGGAGACAAGACTCGAAGCAATGGAGCAACAAGTTTTCAAGTGCCAAGGGATGGTGGAACGCGGACTCAACGCCAACCACATGATGATCGTGGAGTTCACCAACAACCACAAGCTAGATGCCAAGAACATTGGGGAGACTATCTTCAAGCTACACGAGAAAATCGAGCACCTCCCAGCCCAAATCTATGACCTGCAAAACCAAAACTGTGAGTATGAATTTAGATTCAAGAGGATGAGTTTCGATGCAGACTAGGATTCCGGAGACTCGATCATCCTTCTATGATGGTGAGCCTATGCCTTGGAAGATGGACGACAAGCCTACATCGTCAACAACTCCATCATCACCACTCCCGAGGAAAGAGATATAATCACATGGGTATGGGCACTCCCCTTGGCAACTGCCAAGCTTGGGGGAGGTGCCCCGGTATCGTATCACCATCACACTCCTATCTTTACTGTTTTTCTTAGTTTGATCCTTTTAGTAATATCTTGATCTGGTAGAATAAAGTTTTAGCATGATTCAGTTTTGAGTTTTGCTTTATGATCCTTCTATGTAATCGAGTCCGTGAGCTATATATAATAAAGATTAGTGTTGAGTCAAGGGCTTGATTATCTTGCTATGATCGTGAGGGAAGTAAGAAAAAGAATAGAATAAAAAGGAATAAAAGAGATCATAGTGATCTTATGGAGAGTAATGACTTCACATATAAATAGTATGATGAATAAAAATTGTTGAGAGTTGACAAACATAGTTTTGGTCATCGTTGCAATTAATAGGAAGTAATAAAGAAAGAGAGGTTTTCACATATAAATATACTATCTTGGACATCTTATGATTGTGAGCACTCATTAAAGTATGACATGCTAAAGAGTTGAAGTTGGAGAAGGAAGAAAACGTAATGGGCTGTGTTTTCTTATATCTGAAATAAAGTATATTGCCATGGATCATCCAACATGTTGAGCTTGCCTTTCCCCCTCATGCTAGCCAAATTCTTTGCACCAAGTAGAGATACTACTTGTGCTTCTAAATATCCTTAAACCCAGTTTTGCCATGAGAGTCCACCATATCTACCTATGGATTGAGTAAGATCCTTCAAGTAAGTTGTCATGTTGCGTGCAATAAAAATTGCTCTCGAAATATGTATGATTTATTAGTGTGGAGAAAATAAGCTTTATACGATCTTGTGATGTGAAAGAAATAAAAGCGACGGACTGCATAATAAAGGTCCATATCACAAGTGGCAATATAAAGTGACGTTCTTTTGCATTAAGATTTCGTGCATCCAACCCTAAAAGCACATGACAACCTCGGCTTCCCTTTGTGAAGGGCCTATATTTTACTTTTGTCTTATACCTTATGCAAGAGTCATGGTGATATTTGATAACCCACAAGTATAGGGGATCAATTGTAGCCTCTTTCGATAAGTAAGAGTGTCGAACCCAACGAGGAGCTAAAGGTAGAACAAATATTCCCTCAAGTTCTATCGACCACCGATACAACTCTACGGACGCTTAACGTTCGCTTTACCTAGAACAAGTATGAAACTAGAAGTACTTTGTAGGTGTTGTTGGATAGGTTTGCAAGATAATAAAGAGCGCGTAAATAAAAACTAGGGGCTGCTTAGATAAAGACACTACTAAGTTAGTTTTAGTAGAGAGCTTTTTGTCACGAGAAAGTTATTTGTCCCTAGGCAATCGATAACTAGCCCGGTAATCGTTATTGCAATTTTATATGAGGGAGAGGCATAAGCTAACATACATTCTCTACTTGGATCATATGCACTTATGATTGGAACTCTAGCAAGCGTCCGCAACTACTAAAGATCATTAAGGTAAAACCCAACCATAGCATTAAAGTATCAAGTCCTCTTTATTCCCATACGCAAACAACCTACTTACTCGGGTATGTGCTTCTGTCACTCACGCCACCCACCATAAGCAAATCATGAACATATTGCAAACCCTACATCGGGGATCCCTCATGCTTGCGCGACACGGAGAGCACCATACGACAGCACCAATAATAAAACATGCAACTCAAACCAATCACGATCATCAATTAACCCATAGGACAAAACGGATCTACTCAAACATCATAGGATAGCCATACATCATTGGGAAATAATATATAGCGTTGAGCACCATGTTTAAGTAGAGATTACAACGGGTAAAAGAGGGGTTACACCGCTGCATAGAGGGGGGAAGAGTTGGTGATGGTGGCGGTGAAGTTGTTGGTGAAGATTGCGGTGATGATGATGGCCCCTGGTGGCACTCCAGCGCCACCGGAAGCGAGGGGGAGAGAGCCCCCCGCCTTATTCTTCTTCCTTGACCTCCTCACTAGATGGGAGAAGGGTTTCCCCTCTGGTCCTTAGTCTCCATGGCATGGGAGGGGCGAGAGCCCCTCCGAGATTGGATCTATCTCTCTGTCTCTCTCTATTTCTGCGCTCTGGGATTCTGCCCTTTCACCGTTTCTTATATATCCGGAGATCCGTAACTCCGATTATATTGAAACCTTCGCCCACATTTTTCTCCGAAAATTAGCTTTCTTGCGGCAAAAGAATAGCAGCAACCGCCTTACGGGGGGGCCACAAGGGTCAGGGGCGCGCCCAGGGGGCAGGCGCGCCCTTGCCTCGTGGCCACCTCGGGCACCATCTCGCGTTGATTCTTCTTCCCATATTTTCCAAATATTACAAAAATATTCTTCGTCTGTTTTTATCCCGTTTGGACTCCGTTTGATATGGGGTTTCTGCGAAACAAAAATATGCAACAAATAGGAACTGGCACTGGATCAATATGTTAGTCCCAAAAATAGTATAAAAAGTTGCCAAAAGTATATGAAAGTTGTATAATATTGGCATGGAACAATAAAAAATTATAGATACGGCGGATACGTATCAGCATCCCCAAGCTTAATTCCTGCTCGTCCTCGAGTAGGTAAATGATAAAAAAGATAATTTTTGATGTGGAATGCTACCTAGCATAATCTTGATCACATAATCTAACCATGGCATGAATATTAAGACACGAGTGATTAAAAGCAATAGTGTATCATTTGACATTAAGGCAATAATACTTCAAGCATACTAACCAAGCAATTATGTCTTATCAAAATAACATAGCCAAAGAAAGCTCATCCCTACAAAATCATATAGTCTGGCTATGCTGCATATTCACCACACAAAGCATTCAAATCATGCACAACCCCGATGACAAGCCGAGCAATTGGTTCATACTTTTTAACGCGCTTCAGCCTTTTCAACCCTCACACAATACATGAGCGCAAGGCATGGACATAACACTATGGGTGGAATAGAATATGATGATGGAGGTTTGTGTGAGAAGACAAAAAAGGAGAAAGTCTCACATCAACGCGGCTAATCAACGGGCTATGGAGATGCCCATCAATTGATGTCAATGTGAGGAGTAGGGATTGCCACGCAACGGATGCACTAGAGCTATAAGTGTATGAAAGCTGAAACTGAAACTAAGTGGGTGTGCATCCAACTTGCTTGCTCATGAAGACCTAGGGCATTTGAGGAAGCCCATCATTGGAATATACAAGCCAAGTTCTATAATGAAAATTCCCACTAGTAAATGAAAGTGATAACTCAAGAGACTCTCTATATGAAGAACATGGTGCTACTCTGAAGCACAAGTGTGGTAAAAGGATAGTAACGTTGCCCCTTCTCTCTTTTTCTCTCACTTTTCTTCTTCTTCTTTTTTTGTTTTTGTTTTGGTGGGCTTATTTGGCCTCTTTTTTTATCTGGGCTTCTTTGGCCTCTTTTACTTATTTTTAAAGTCCGGAGTCTCATCCCGACTTGTGGGGGAATCATAGTCTCCATCATCCTTTCCTCACTGGGGCAATGCTCTAATAATGATGATCATCACACTTTTATTTACTTACAACTCAATATTACAACTCGATACTAGAACAAAGATATGACTCTATATGAATGCCTCCGGCGGCGTACCGGGATGTGCAATAATCTAGCGTAGCAATGACATCAAAAAACGGACAAGCCATGAAAACATCATGCTAGCTATCTTACGATCATGCAAAGCAATATGACAATAAATGCTCAAGTCATGTATATGATGATGATGGAAGTTGCATGGCAATATATCTCAGATTGGCTATGGAAATGCCATGATAGGTAGGTATGGTGGCTGTTTTGAGGAAGATATAAGGAGGTTTATGTGTGACAGAGCGTATCGTATCACGGGGTTTGGATGCACCGGTGAAGTTTGCACCAACTCCCGAGGTGAGAAAGGGCAATGCACGGTACCGAAGAGGCTAGCAATGATGGAAGGGTGAGAGTGCGTATAATCCATGGACTCACATTAGTCATACAGAACTCATATACTTATTGCAAAAGTTTATTAGCCCTCGAAGCAAAGTACTACTACGCATGCCCCTAGGGGGATAGATTGGTAGGAAAGACCATCGCTCGTCCCCGACTGCCACTCATAAGGAAGACAATCAATAAATACCTCATGCTCCAACTTCGTTACATAACGGTTCACCATACGTGCATGCTACGGGACTTGCAAACCTCAACACAAGTATTTCTCAATTTCACAATTACTCAACTAGAATGACTTTAATATCACCACCTTTATATCGCAAAACTATTGCAAGGAATCAAACATATCATATTTAGTGATGTACAAGTTTTATGTAGGATTTTATGACTAACCATGTGAATGACCAATTCCTGTCAACTCTCTAAGTAGATATAAGTGAAGCAAGAGAGTTAATTCTTTCTACAAAAGATATGCCCACTCTCTAACAAATATAAGTGAAGCAAAAGAGCATTCTACAAATGGTGGTTTTCTATGTGTAGGGAAACATGCAATCCAAACATCATCAATTAACCCATAGGACAAAACGGATGTACTCAAACATCATAGGATAGCCATACATCATTGGGAAATAATATATAGCGTTGAGCACCATTTTTAAGTAGAGATTACAGCAGGTAAAAGAGGGGTTACACCGCTGCATAGAGGGGGGAAGATTTGGTGATGATGGCGCTGAAGTTGTTGGTGAAGATTGCGGTGATGATGATGGCCCCCGGTGGCACTCCGGCGCCAGCGGAAGCGAGGGGGAGAGCGCCCCCTCCTCCTTCTTCTTCTTCTTCTTCTTCTTCTTCTTCCTTGACCTCCTCCCTAGATGGGCGAAGGGTTTCCCCTCTGGTCCTTGGTCTCCATGGCATGGGAGGGGCGAGAGCCCCTCCGAGATTGGATCTATCTCGCTGTCTCTCTCTGTTTCTGCGCTCTGGGATTCTGCCCTTTCACCTTTTCTTATATATCCGGAGATCCGTAACTCCAATTGGATTGAAACCTTCGCCCAGATTTTTCTCTGAAAATTAGCTTTCTTGCGGCAAAAGAATAGCAGCAACCGCCTTACGGGGGGCCCACGAGGGTCAGGGGCACGCCTAGGGGGGCAGGCGCGCCCCCTACCTCATGGCCACCTCGGGCACCGTCTCGCGTTGATTCTTCTTCCCATATTTTCCAAATATTCCAAAAATATTCTCCGTCCGTTTTTATCCCGTTTGGACTCCGTTTGATATGGGGTTTCTGCGAAACAAAAATATGCAACAAACAGGAACTGGCACTGGGCACTAGACCAATATTTTAGTCCCAAAAATAGTATAAAAAGTTGCCAAAAGTATATGAAAGTTGTATAATATTGGCATGGAACAATCAGAAATTATAGATACGACGGAGACGTATCAATCTTCACCTTTCTCTTTTTTACATTTTATCCTTTGGCAAGCACATTGTGTTGGAAAGATCCTGATATATATATATATATATATATATATATATATATATATATATATATATATATATATATATATCTAATTGGATGTAAGTTAGCATGAACTATTATTGTTGACATTACCCTTGAGGTAAAAGGTTGGGAGGCAACACTATAAGCCCCTATCTTTCTCTATGTCCAATTAAAACTCCATGCCCATAAGTATTGCGTGAGTGTTAGCAATTGTGAAAGACTAAATGATAGTTGAGTATGTAGACTTGCTGAAAAGCTCTTACATAGACTCTTTCCGATGTTATGATAAATTGCAGTTGCTTCAATGACCGAGATTATAGTTTGTTAGTTCTCAATGAAGTTTCTGATTCATACTTGACATTGTGAATAGATTATTACTTGATCATAAGAAATCAGATGACAATATCCATTTATGTTGCTGTTATAAGAATGATCATGATGCCCTCATGTCCGTATTTTATTTTATCGACACCTCTATCTCTAAACATGTGGACATATTTATCGTTATCGGCTTCTGCTTGAGGACAAGCGAGGTCTAAGCTTGGGGGAGTTGATACGTACATTTTGCATCCTGCTTTTATATTGATATTTATTGCATTATGGGCTGTTATTACACGTTATGTCACAATACTTATGCCTATTCTCACTTATTTTACAAGGTTTACACGTAGAGGGAGAATGCCGGCAACTGGAATTCTGGGCTGGAAAAGGAGCAAATATTAGAGACCTATTCTGCACAGCTCCAAAAGTCCTGAGACTTCACGAAAGTTATTTTTGGAATTAATAAAAAATACTGGTGAAAGAAAGTACTAGAGGGGGCCCACACCCTGGCCATGAGGGTGGGGGGCGCGCCCTACCCCCCTGGGCGCGCCCCCTGACTCATGGGCCCCCTGGTAGGCCTCCAGTGCCCATCTTCTGCTATATGAGGTCTTTCGTCCGAGAAAAAATCATAAGCAAGCTTTCGGGAAGAAACTCCGCCGCCACGAGGCGGAACCTTGGCGGAACCAATCTAGGGCTCCGGCGGAGCTGTTCTGCCGGGGAAACATCCCTCCGGGAGGGGGAAATCATTGCCATCGTCATCACCAACGATCCTCTCATCAGGAGGGGGTCAATCTCCATCAACATCTTCACCAGCACCATCTCCTCTAAAACCCTAGCTCATCTCTTGTATCCAATCTTTGTCCCAAACCCTCAGATTGGTACATGTGGTTTGCTAGTAGTGTTGATTACTCCTTGTAGTTGATGCTAGTTGGTTTATTTGGTGGAAGATCATATGTTTAGATCCTATATGCATATTAATACCTCTCTGATTATGAACATGAATATGATTTGTGAGTAGTTACGTTTGTTCCTGAGGACATGGGAGAAGTCTTGCTATAAGTAGTCATGTGAATTTGGTATACGTTTGATATTTTGATGAGATGTATGTTATCTTTCCTCTAGTGGTGTTATGTGAACGTCGACTACATGACACTTCACCATTGTTTGGGCCTAGAGGAAGGCATTGGGAAGTAATAAGTAGATGATGGGTTGCTAGAGTGACAGAAGCTTAAACCCTAGTTTATGAGTTGCTTCGTAAGGGGCTGATTTGGATCCATATGTTTCATGCTATGGCTAGGTTTACCTTAATACTTCTTTTGTAGTTGCGGATGCTTGCAATAGGGGTTAATCATAAGTGGGATGCTTGTCCAAGGAAGGACAGCACCCAAGCACTGGTCCACCCACATACCAAATTATCAAAGTAACGAACCCGAACCATATGAGCGTGATGAAAACTAGCTTGACGATAATTCCCATGTGTCCTCGGGAGCGCTTTTCTCCATATAAGAGTTTGTCCAGGCTTGTCATTTGCTACAAAAAGGATTGGGCCATCTTGCTGCACCTTATTTACTTTCATTGCTTGCTACCCGTTACAAATTACCTTATCACAAAACTATCTGTTACCGATAATTTCAGTGCTTGCAGAGAATACCTTGCTATAAACCGCTTATCATTTCCTTCTGCTCCTCGTTGGGTTCGACACTCTTACTTATCGAAAGGACTACGATAGATCCCCTATACTTGTGGGTCATCACTCCAACGACAGAATGATCCATCACAACAGAGCAGTGCCCTGGACGCCGTCTACAGATTCCTCATATCTTCCTCCACACCTCCGACAACCACCTCAGCCTCAACTGCTTCAGCGACCAACCCAATGATGCTGAGGTCGACACGGCTACGGCAAAGAGGTTGTACACTTGTTGCATCACTTATTACTATACATTCATGTCGATCCATTAGGGCTATTTTGGTTCAACGAAAAAACATAGCAATAGGGAATTTTCCAATGGCACTCTACTATTCAATTATTCATGCATTTTGTTGAAAGGAATGAATTAAAACATCCACCTGGACCTAAGTTTCAAAATCCTATGCATGAAAACAAGACCAAGTGCATTAGTGGCAGAATAACATTCTAACTGTACACGCTTTCATATGGTTTCACTTTATTTTGGCCATGTTTCTTTGCATTCCTCTGCTCTTCCAATTCCTGTAAACCGAACACCCAAGTTGACAGAAATCCTGTGTTTACAAATGCTCTATTTACCATGTGCATTCCTCTCCCATTCCCGTGTTTTTCCGATCCCTGCGTTTTTAGAATCATGCAAGCCGAATGAGCCCTTACAGAATTACTTCAGTTATAGGTAGGTGTCGAAGGGAACTTTGTGTGGTTTGTCCTGCTCCTGCCGCGACGTCGTCCACCTCACCTGAGCTGCTCCATCGACAGAAACATCCACCAAACCAGACATCACGACTCCTGACTATCTTTCGCCGCCTCAGATCTCCTTCCCTGCCGCCGGTACCCACCGCAACGGCATCACCATCATCGACTCAGCAGATAAACCTGAGGAGTACACGGGTCCACAAGAGAGGTCGCACTCTTTTGTTTCTTCTTATGTTATGCATTGCTTAAAATTACCTGCTACTTTATCATCCTGTTCACCTCTTGGACTCCAAGTCAGGTCCAAATTAATGTTCAAACTTGAGTTCTAAATTAGTTGTGGGGCACATATTGAGGAAGCAATGAATAGTATCTCTGTCTAATATCTGGTTCACCTAGGGTATGCCTATGTTGTTCATCTTGGGTGGGAAACAAATAGTAAAGAAATCATCATCTGTCTTTTTATTAAATTAAAACAATCATCAGCCTGCTATCATTATTTTTGGATCCATCCACTGGTTGTTACCATCACTCTAAATTTTTGCATGCTCTCCTTACATAATCTCACCATATTTTTTTCGTATGCATGTCAGATATTGTACACAGTCATGCTGAACATGTAGAGAAAAAGAGAAGAGTTTTGCGCGGCAATACAATGTCATGCAGACATCGCTCCATGGTGGGTTCAATGGCAAACCCTCCCCACCCCTCTCCAGGTTGTAATCCAGAGGAAGATATCTGTTCTGAGGCGGATTCAGATGCCGCTGACCACTCCTATTTACCCCCAAGGTGTTTGCTCTACCTTGGCATGATGATGTTAGTCATATCATGCATATGTTGCCTTGTAGTGCCTACTTTTGACATCATATATGTCATCTGCTTAGTTTAGACATGTTCTGTAATGCCACCTATTTAGTTTCTATATCATATATGGGAATTATGCAGTCTCATGTCTTTTAGCCAGCCATAATATATGTGCAATGTGCAATGCCATCCTGTTTAACCAGGCATCATATATTTGAATGATATCTTGCCCATCCTTTTCTTCATTACATTTCCATTTATCGACAATGTTTGTACATTAAACTACTCTTCCTGTGAATCAGCCATTTGGGTGGGAGATTGAAAAATCTGGAGTGAAAACAAGGCCCTCAGAGCAGACAGTGCTACCTGTCGAAGCATATCTCTTGTTGGGTCCCGATAGCTCCTCAGAGATGGATTCAGAGACAGATGACTAGTCCTATTCCCCCATCGAGGTGTATGCTCTAACTCGGCACGGTTATACTGCTCATATCATGCATATGGTGTCTTGCATTGCATAGTTTAGACATCATATACACAATATTCAACACCATGTTCTTAGTTCAGACATCATATCTAATGCCCTCTGTTTAGCATATAAATCACATATCTGAATTAAATGATGTGATCCTGATTACTTAGATAACATGTAGGTGAATTATGTCTTGCGATCCTGTTTAGTTATTCATCATATCTTTGAATTATGTTATGCTATGCTATCCAGTTTAGATGGACATCATATATGTGAAATTATGTCATGCTATCAGTTTTAGTTAAACAATATACATGTCAACTATTTCATGTCGTCTTTTTTCCACACTATCTATTGCATCTGTTTCTCATACAATGTCTGTACATTCAACTATGTTTCCTGTTTATCAGCCATTTGAATTGGAGCGGGTGATGCCCGTATCTAGCGGACTAAAAACACGGTCTTCAAATAAAACAGTGCTACCTCTTGGTGGAGATAGCACCCCGGTTGTACATGCACGAGAACCAGCCCTACCACACATAACCCAAACTCTCGCAGATTGTACCCCTACTGCCATGGACAGAGAACCAGCTTCACCCAATCTAACCCCAACCCCAGCAGATAGTAACCCAGTTCCTATTGACATAGCACCATCTCCACCACAGAGCTCCCAAACAAGAGCAGTTAGTAAGGCAGCTCCAGTGCCCAAAGGGCCAGTACTATCACGGCAAACCCCAACTCCACCAGTTAGTACACCTATTCCTGTGGAGGAAGCACAACCAGCTAGTCGTAGTTTAGCATCTATAGCATTTGATGCTGTTAAATCGTATGTGTGTATCTTCCCATCTTGGAAATATTATGCTGAAGATGAAGGAAAATGCCAGTTGTAGGTGTTTGTCCAGGAGTTATGTGTAAGTAATGTTATTCATGGCAATTACTTTGCTTTGTCCCATACATCCTACCTCCATGATGGTTATAATACAGCAAAATTTCCCATATTTCTCTATAGAGAAGGACCGATTTGGAAACTCGGGATGAGGTAACCTGTGCTAATACCTCTGTTATCTTCAAGAATGCTTGGTGGCAGTATCGGAATTACCTGAAGAAAACGTACTTCACCAGCAAAGAAACTCATCAAATTCCCTTACGTTCTCCTGAGACACATTTACTGGATGATGACTGGGAATGCCTTGTTCTGTACTGGTCCCTAACCAAGAATGTGGTAAGGTCTATGAGCTCATTTTGTATTTACTATATTCTTGCGTCTTACTGTACTCTGTTCATGTAGAACAAGTGCCTAAACCTGAAGAACAACTGTTCTAATTTAAGATTCCATTGCTATCATAGTTCAAAAAAGTGCTAGGCGTTAATTATGTGTTTTGCCACCGCCTTGCGCTTTACTGACCAAAGCGCATGCTTATGCGCAGTTATGCACAGATTAAGCGTAGTTATGCGCAATGCGTTTTGCCAACGCCTAGTGCCTAGGCGCGCTTAAGCGCTCGCTTAGGCGCGCCTTTTTTTAACTATGATTGTTATCGTGCATACTGCTTTGCTCTTGTATCACTGTATTTACTCATACAAACTTAATTTTAAATTGAAGGATCCAATCGAAACTCCAATGGCACAACAGGTATGTTCACGCATGTTTCTTTAACAGGCTTGCTCTTATCAATAGCTCTGTTGATTTCAATTTCAATTGTGTATACAGTTGACTTCTCATATCATGCACATTACTAGCATCACAACAGAGCCAATAGTGTTGTTGTACATGTAGACCCGTGGTACCCATCTGAAATCTTGTTGTGCCGTGTAGTTTCCCACGCTTTGTATTCTTTCACTACTGCTTTGTCTTGAACTGATATGATTTGAACCGTGTCTCTATTTTGATTTGGCAAGACAATGCAGTGACCATAGGACATAGATATATGTTTGTTTGATGCTTTTATTATGTACTAGTACTTGGCAATAGAAGACTTGGTAGTTTAATCCTGTCCACCTTACTAATAAACTGGTTCACCGAAATGAGTTTCATATACTAGTACATGCTAAACCAGTTATGTGTCTGCTTGTTTCTTCTTTTAGAATGCTGACAGAATATTGGGGAAGAGTGCCTTATTAAGGAATGGTAAAGGAAGTAATGCAGATAAGGTTCAGGATAGTGACACATCCTTGTTGATCTCCAACAAAGCTGATAAAACAGCTAAGGAAGACTATCTCGAAGACAGTGAGACAACCCCAAAGTCCTGTCTTGGTTTAGTGTTCGAGTTACTTGCCACTACCGCTTGCACAAGCTATTCAAACTCACTGTCTGAATCAGTTCGGTTTCTTGAGTCTCAACTACAAGCTGAAAGACATCGATCAGCTGTGCTGCGACAAGAAGCGGAAGGACTGCGGAAGTCAGTGGAGCATTCAGATGCATACTTTCTGGTGCAATAGCAAGCGTTGGAGGATTTTAGCGCCAAACAGGACAAAGCTAATAAGCTTGCTAAGCTTATTGCCAGCACGGTGGATACCCAGGATAACGTTTCTTGAGCTCTTCTGAAGTTATTTCAGTTATGCTCTTGTTTTACTGCTGCGTTTATTTGCACTGGTGGCCAATTTTGATGGCCAGTGTATGTAATATGCTGCTTTGTTCCCTATATTTGCACTGGTGACGAACTTTGATGCCCAGTGGATGTAATATGTGTAATAGCGGTAATAGGCTAGCGTTAATTGCTTGCTTATTTATTTCCTTATTGTCTTGTTTAGTTGTTTGCTTGTAGTCATTGCAGTTCTTTTTCTGTGTTTTTCTAGTGGCCACAATAACCTATTTTTGGAAACTAGGCCAAAATAATCATGGCAACACATGGACTATTGTAACCATGGGCCTCCTCCGGGCCGTATGATCCATGGGCCTTCTACGGGCCATAGTATCCATTGGCCTTCTATACGGGTCGTAGGATCCATGGGCCTTCTACGGGCCGTACGATCCATGGGCCTTTTACGGGCCATAGGATCCATGGGCCTTCTACGGGGCGTATCATCATTTCGCCAATCATGGGCCGTACTATTCGTGGACAATAACGGACCGTTAATAGGCCATATTTGATAACTCTATGAAAACAGCCCAATGGGTTTTTTGACATGAAAACGGCCCAACGTATTAACGGGCCACAAACGGGCCGACTGTAACCACGGGCTGAATTTGGCCCACAAGCAGAAAATGACAGTAACGGGCCATAAGTAACCGAATGCTGGAAATGAGCCCAAGAATAAATGGGCTCTGAGAAGGTCGAAAGATAACATGGGCTGGAAACGGCCCAACGGAATAATGGGCCGTTAATGGGTATGAAGTGATACACTGTTCAGTACGGGCCAGTTTCACCACGTGCCGTTAATGGGTACAAAGTGATACACTGTTCATTACGGGCCAGTTTTACCACGGGCCGTTAATGGGCCGAGCGTTACTAAGGGCCTCATATGGGCCGAAAGACGTCATGGGCCATACATGGGCCGGAAGTTAAAACGGGCTGGAATTATATTGGACGGCCCAGATGACGCTACTGGGCCTAATTCGGATAGGCCGTAAACGGGCCCTGGGTTAGCGGGCTGTAAATGGGCTATATGCGAACAGGTCGTTAACAGGCTTGCCGTGGGCCGGCCCACCACCTTTTGACCAAGTCAAACGGGCCGGCCTTTTCACAGGAATGGGCCTCTGTTGGGCCGTGCCACGTGTCGACGTATCATAGGCGCTTTGGGTCCAATGAGTGGATGACATCTGTCCCAACGGTGAGCCGACACATGTTTCCTCCAGCCAATGATGATCTTACACGTGGAAAATCCCCATTGGTCGGGGCTGTTAACGGGTTATTGGATCCAAAACCGGACCCGATAGCTTAACGGCGTTCTGTTACGGTGGATGCCACGGGTCGGTCACCCTTGACGAAAGCACTTCTGTGAAGCGCGATTTATCGTCATGGAAGTGGACACTTCCGTGATGATAATTTTGGTAATGTCATGGAACACTTCTACGACAGCACAAGTATGACTATCTTGATTCTGTCATAAAATCGTCATGGATGTACATGCATGACAGAAAACGTGACCTACTGTGACAAACACGTATCATCACGGAAGTGTATTTTTTTGTAGTGAAGCATCTTGCAGCATTCAGAAGAGTATAGAATAGCAGTTTATATTTAGCAAACATGTTGTTACAATACCGCCCAGAGATCCTTTCTCGACTCCCTGCGAGAAAGCAATCTCGGAGCCATCACATCCATCTCATGCCTCAGCATCCAGTATCCAGTTCTAGTTGTATCGATCGGGATACAACTCCTAGCATCCGTTACCGTGGAGATGGATATTTGAATAGATAGAACACTTCCCTGCAGGGGTGTACCAACTTACCCAACACGCTCGATCAACTCCGGCCGGACACACCATCGGGTCATGACCGTCCTCGGCCGATCAACATGCCGCAGCCCTACCTAGGCTCACCAGAGAGGCCAGCACGCCGATCTACATCCTAAGCGCGCAGGGGTATTGGGCCCATCGCCCTTTGCACTCTTGCATGTTGCGAACGTGGTCGGTGAGCAGACCTGGCTACCTCCTTAAAAAGGCAGGTGCTTACACAGTCCAACCCGGCACGCGCCGCTCCATTGCTGATGTCCGTTGAGCTTTCGGCTGATACATACGGTGTAGTGTGCCCATACTTATTCCCGCATGGTGGTTAGTGCGAAAAGGCCAGAGGCTTACTCGGATCAAATATTCAAACCGTTAGTGTCTTTGTAGTGTGCGGTAACGAGCAGAGACACGATCATGTGACCTCGTCGCCCCGTCTCACGGACTTGCGGCAAGGGCTAAGAATGCCCGGCCGCTCTGCGTGGAAAAATTGCGGGTATCCTCGAGATCAACCCGACTTCACATCACTCGTGGCTACCCCTCGGGGCCGACCCGATGTCATCATGGCTCTGTGGTAAGTCAAAGTAACCGTGTGTCTAAAACAACAAGGGGGGAACCTAAGGAATCACCCTCGACGGATTCCCACTCGATGTAACCATCAAGGTGGACTTGGAGGAATCACCCTCGTTGGTCGACACTTGAGGGGTTGCACGACAGAGTCATTATCAGGAGTGGTCAAGGAGGAATCACCCTCGATGACCACGACCGAATAGCTACACTACAAGGTTAACATCAGAAGTGCTGATGAGGTATCACCGTCGACACTCGATAGTAACTCTGCAGAATCGTACAACTAAGGGGGGTGATGTGCGGTGTCGGGGCCTGGACATCAATCACGTTGATCGAGTCATCAAACATAAAACGGGGCAACTGGGACAAGGTGGGGGTCACTGATGGATCTCTAACCAGCCTATACTAAGCAGTTTAGAATAAGCAGGTAAGGTATGAAAGCAGGTAGCAAAAACAAGCTATGCATCAGAATAGGAGCAAAAAATAACAGTAGCAAAATCTAATGCAAGCATGAGAGAGAATGGAATGGGCGATATCGGAGTGATCAAGGGGGGGGGGGCTTGCCTGGAAGCTTTGCTGCAAAAGAAGGGTCGTCGACGAGGTAGTCGATCACAGGGGCATCATCGGTCTTGGGGTCTACCGGAGAGAAGAGGGGGAAGAAACAATAAATACAGAGCATAGAAATGCATCACTAAGCATGACATGACAATATGCAGAGCTAGGGGTGTTCTAACGCAGTACTACACATTGCAGACGGAGAGGGAAAACATTTAAAGTAGTTTTCCGGTGTTTGGCGTTTTCCGGACAGAGGAAAAGAGGGGAAAATTTCCATGTTCAGCATGCTAGAGGCATGTGACACATGAACGGACCGCGTATCCGGATTCGTTGGATTTTTCTGAGCAACTTTCATGTAGAAAACATTTTCATCATAGTTACAGTTTATTATCTATGATTTTCTAAAGTTTTAATAGTTTTATGAAATTATTTAAATTAAAGGAATTAACAAAAAAGGAATATGATGTCAGCATGACATAGAGATGACGTCAGCAGTCAACAGCCGCGCTGACAAGGTCAAACCTGACCAGTGGGGCCCACATGTCAGCCTCTGTAAATTAACAGAGTTTATATTAAACTAATCTGAGGTTGAATAGCTACTGGGCCCCACATGTCAGTCTTTAATTAGTAACTAATTATGTTTTAATTAATAAAATGTTTGTTAAACTAATTATGTGGTGGGGCCCGCATGTCAACGTCACTGGGCTGCCCAGTCAACACGTTGACTGGGTCAACCCAGTCAACGGGGCCCGTGGGCCCCGAGTCAGTGAGCCGGAGGTGGGTCTGGCCGTGCCACGTCGGTGCCGTCGCCGGAGCAACGCCGGCGAGGCGAAACGCGACGGCGCGACCACGGGGTTCATCGGAAAAAGACTATAGGGCATGGGGAAGAGCTCGGCTAGGCGTGCTCGCAGGGCCACTCGACCGCGCGTCGAATGGTGGTGGCCTGAGCGGCTGGTGTGAACGGAGTTGGGAGCTACGGCATCGCCGGCGGCGACGCGCTCGGGCGAGTTACGGTGAAGGTGATGCGGTGCGTTCGTGAGCGAACTAAGAGGTTGGGCAAGGCGTACGTGTTGCGGCGAGGCCAACGGTCACGAGACCTTGACCAATTGGTCACTGGAAGCACGCCGGCGGCGAGCGGAGGCGGCGACGCATTCGGGCGCTCATTGAGGTAGGTGCTAAGGGGCACGGGGAGGGAAGCAAGTGGCACGGGCAGCCTCAGTGAGCGGTCCTGAGCATGCTCGTGTGCTCAGGTGAGCATGACGATGCACACAATGACGGTGGTGAGCTATGCGGCGGAGCGGCGTTCAGGTGGCAATGGCAGCGGCGCCTACGGAGATGGATCCGTGCGGGGGAGCTAGGGGAGAGACGCGGTGGCTCATGGGGAGCCGTAGGGAAGTGGCAGCGTGCTTGGGGAGGCTTGTCGGAGGCATACGACGGCGGCGATAGGCGACCGCCGGGGTCGGGGAGGAGCTCGATCCCGAGGCTATGGTGGCATCGGGCTCGATCCAGAGGGCGGAGAGGATGTAGAAGAAGTAGATGGATCTGTCGGGCTCGTCGGAGACGCACTCGGGGCTCGGTGGCCGCACTAAGACACGGCCATGGTGGCGGTGACGACGGGTGCTCATGGGGGAGGAAGAAAGCGGGTGAGGGAGAGGGAGAAAAAGATATGGGGCTGCCCAGGGTATTCGCGGTGGTCTTCTTATCCACCCGGCGCCCTGTAGCGATGCGAGGAGGCGAGGAGGCGTCTGCGACGGTGAGCCGGTCGTCGGGTGCGCGCGCGTGCGAGGAGGGGGGGTTAGGGAAATGCCGACCCAAATGGGCCGGGCCACACTGTCGGGTCAACTGGGCCAAGTGTACAGTTCACTTTTCCCGTTTTCCTTTTCTTTTATTGCATTGTCATTTTCTTTCTGTTTGCAAATTGTTTGGCTACCAAAACATTTTTGAAAATGTCCAACCTGGCCAAATAATTATGATGCAATATACTACACTGCCGCAAAAATTTTAGGAGCAATATAAGTCCATTTTGAGTTTTGCATTGCATTAAAAGAGTCGAAAAGGTGATGTTGGCTCTGTTTTCAAGATGTTAGAGTCATCTAGGGACTCTAGATGATGTTGTTTACTGAACATAATTCACCATGGATTATTTACAAAATTATGAACTTTTTAGTTCCTGGATTTGGACAACTTTTATTTCACCTCATATTTGAATTTCAATTTGAGTTGGAATTTGAAATGAGATATGATTCCAATGTGATCAAGCACTATTCAGCAAAATGATTAGCTTAATCATAGAGGGTTACTGTAGCATGACACCGGCGGTGTTACATAGACTCTGGAGCTTCAAACAAACTTACAGTAAGCCTAATCAAAGAAGTCGCTTGTATGGTAGTTGTTAAAGAAAATATGTATCTAGTACCGGAAGAGAAGCAATTGTCGTACGACCTGTGAGCGTCACTTTTGATTTCCACCTCATTCGAGTTTTATCAGTGCGGGAGAAGTTTTTTCACCCTAAAGGAAAGGAAAGGAAATTCAAAGAAATCAGATCTATCAGTGAAATTAGGATCTACTAATCTAACTAGCGAACCAATATTAGTATCATTTTTGGGTTCTTACCTTTTATTGACTCTTCACCGAGTGATACACTGCTACTTTTGGTTCGGGTGATACACTACGACATGTTACGAACATTATCAATCCTTGAAAAAAGGAAGAATTGGCGAACATACGCTATCCAACAGAAGTCCCGAACGATATGACTATTCGTATCCTTAAGCGAATGCTGGAACAAAAGTAATCCCTTGAGTTCAATAAAAATGGTATTGCAAACAATTAGAGTGCAACGTGAATGAATCCTGACGTTCAAATTAGTGCGGGGCAACCTGCCACGCCATTGACCGGTCCACTACGGGAGGTCCCTTCGTTACTGCATCGGGCTTTGTATCAGAAGTCCCGCTGAAGGTTGCAACGCCACTAGGAGCTGCCTGCTGGGGAACAAAGCATGAAAATCAAAAAAAATCCTACAAACACCCAATATCTAATCTAGGAGATGTATAGCAATGATAGGGGAGTGTGTCTACATACCCTTATAGACTGAAGGCGCTAGTGTCGTGACGCGGTTGATGTAGTCATACTCTTCACGATCCAATCGCGATTCAATCCGATCTAGTGCCAAACGGACGACACCTCTGAGTTTAGCACATGTTCAGGTCGATGGCCTCCTCTCTTCTTGATCCAGCAAGCAAGAGAGAGAGAGAAAGAGAGAGAGAGAGGAGGTAGATGAGGTCGATACCAGCACGACGGTATGGGGGTGGTGGTAGCAGTGGAATTCTGGCAGGCATTCGCCAAGCGCGTACCAGAGGAACATCGGAGGAGTTGGGGAGAGGCAATGGGCCATGGTGAAGGGGTGGCTTCCCTCATGCACCTCCCCTCTATATATAGGCTAGGGGGCAGAGGAGGGCGTCCAAAACCCTCCTAGGGTCGGCCACATGGGAGAAATCCCTTTAAACTTGGAGATAACATCTTATCTCTAGATTCAACCCTTTAAATTTAGAGATAAGACATTATCTCTAGATATAAACAACACGTGCCTTGTGGAATGGTGTGGACAGCCCATGTGGGCCGTAGCCCTATCCCTCGGTCCATGTGGGCCCTTCCCGGGTCATTGGGGCACAGGTGGAACCCCCGGAACCTTCTAGAACCTTCTCGGTACAATACCGAAAAAATCAAACTTTTTTCTGGAACCCAAAATATGACTTCCCATATATACATCTTTACATCTGGACCATTCCGGAGCTCCTCGTGATATTCCGGATCCCACCCGGGATCCCGAACAACCTTGGACTTTCCGCTATTAATATCTCATTACTACCCTAGCACTATTGAACGTTAAGCGTGCGACCCTACGGGTTCGGAACAAGCAGACATGACCGAGACTCCTCTCCGGTCAATAACCAATAGCGTGACCTGGATGCCCATATTGTCTCCTACATATTCAACGAAGATCTTTATTGGTTGAACCACGATGTCGAGGATTCAGTTAATCCCTTATGCAATCACTGGTACAACGAGCTGCTATACAAACGGTTTTTAACCCCTTTCCGCGATGACATTTTAAACAGTCGCCAAGTGAGTGTGGGCGATAGGGGGGTGTCCTTCCCACACGAACCATAAACCGTCAGGGATATGGTGTGGGAATGCATACATTTTGAATAACTAAGCATATGCGATGCCGGCATCTATCCCAAATGCGAGTCTTCAGATAACTGTTTCTGATATCTCCAATATCCCAAACACTCCATCCTTACTATTCGTTTCTGATCACATTACCATAGCAGTCAGACTTCTGTGGTTTTACCTTACCAGGCATAGTCTAGGCACAATCCAGGCATGTACCAAACTGGCTCTACATTTACGATGCGCGCCACATCACAAACAATTCATGATTGTAAAGCGCGTACAATAAGGAGACAGTCAAACACATTTAGTTTTCTCGCACCGTTTGTGATATTGTCTGACATCACACACACTTTGCAAATGGCAACTATGTGCATGGTTACACACGTTTCCTCTTCGTGAACCGTGGCGAATTATGATGTATATCACACACGCTGTGCTTTATAGACCGTGTGCGCCATAATGACCTGCAGAGCATATTTCCACCCTAATTTAATTGCTGCTATTTAAAATTGTACCAAATTTCAATTTAAAAGTAGGCTATAACTTCATTCATATCCATGAGGTTCAACAACCAATGCATTATTCGATTCAGAGGTACATATGTTCAAGAGTTACATCAAAAAAATAATTACATAAGCACCAAAAAAAGAATGATGAACCAGGGTTGTATACTTGTACTATTAAATAAAGAAAGAGGCGAGAGACATTCTAGTTGCTGAACAAGGTGAAGCGGAATGCCCATATTGTGCTATCCTCCATGCAGAAGGCTCACACGACTCTACAGTCCAACCCATTGTGATGGCTGACCGCCATTCATGTAGTTTGAGAGGTAATCTTGAGAAAACTGCTTCGGGAACACTGCAAAGGAAAAAAGATTCAGACATTGTCATCTAACACAACTCATTATGGGTAGTAAAAAGAAGGCTACAAGGTTCTTACTTACCGTGTTGCAGTTCACTATTGTCTTGCATAAAGTGTAAACAAATAGTTCGATTGACATCTTTTGACCCATTTTAATAAGAATCTTTATCAGTTTCCTCACTTGATGCTGGTTCATGAATATCTCATCACTACAAAAAATACACTTCCGTGATGATACGTGTTTGTCACAGTAGGTCACGTTTTCTGTCATGCATGTACATCCATGACAATTTTATGACAGAATCAAGATAGTCATACCTGTGCTGTCGTAGAAGTGTTCCATGACATTGCCAAAATTATCATCACAGAAGTGTTCACTTCCATGACGATAAATGCCGCGTCATGGAAGTGCTTTCGTCAAGGGTGACCGACACGTGGCATCCACCGTAACGGGTCGCCATTAAGCTATCGGGTCCGGTTTTGGATTCGATAACCCGCTAACAGCCACGACCAATGATGATTTTCCACGTGTAAAATTCTCATTGGCCAACGGAACCACGTGTCAGCTCCGTGTTGGCACAGGTGTCACTCATCCAATGGGCGAGATGCGCCTATGATATGTCGACACGTGGACCGGCCCAATAGTGGCCCATTCAGGTTAAAAGGCCGGGCCTGTCAAAATAAGCGGGCCGGCCCATTAGCGGCCTACTTGAGTCAGACCCATTTACAAGCACGACCCATACAAGTTACACATAATCGGCCCATCAAAGGCCCATTCTACATTTGACAATTTCTAGCCCATCGTCGGTTTTAGCCTGTTAACGGGCCGCTACGTCTTTGGGCCCAATTGCGGCCCGAGCTTCTTTCGGCCTATGATGAATTGCTATGAGCTGCTTTTGCTGCTGCTACATGATGCATTGCTATGAGCTGCTTCTGCTGCTGCTCTATGATGAATTGCTTTGAGCTGCTGCTGCTATATGATGAATTGTTATGAGCTGCTGCTGCTGCTGCTATATGATGAGTTGCTATACGCTGCTCCTGCTGCTACTATATGATGAATTGCTATGAGCTGCTTCAGCAGCTGCTATATGATGAATTGCTATGAGCTGCTCCTGGTGCTGCTATATGATGAATTGCTAGAGCTGCTGCTGGTATATGATGAATTGCACACTGCTGCTGCTGCTGGTATATGATGAATTGCACACTGCTGCTGCTATATGATGAGTTGCTATGAGCTGCTGCTGCTGCTATATGATGCTTTCAGGTGGGGCTGCTATATGATAATAACCATGTTGGGGAACGTAGCAGAAATTCAAAATTTTCCTACGTGTCACCAAGATCAATCTAGGAGATGCTAGCAATGAGAGGGGAGGAGTGCATCTACATACCCTTGTAGATCACGAGCGGAAGCGTTCAAGAGAACGGGGTTGATGGAGTCGTACTCGTCGTGATCCAAATCACCGATGATCCTAGCGCCAAACGGACGGCACCTCCGCGTTCAACACACGTACGGAGTGGGGACGTCTCCTCCTTCCTGATCCAGCAAGGGGGGGGAGTTGATGGAGATCCAGCAGCACGACGGCGTGGTGGTGGAAGTAGCGGGATCCCGGCAGGGCTTCGCCAAGCGCAAGCGGGGAGGAAGAGGTGTCACGGGAGGGAAGGAGGCGCCAGGGCTTCGGGGTGCTGCTCCCATGCGCCTCCCCACTATATATAGGGGTGGAGGGGGCTGGTTTCTTGCCCTCCAAGTCCATTGGGGCGTTAGCAAAGGTGGGGGAAAGGTGGGGGAAAGAAATCCCATCATTTCCCTTCCCCACCGACTGTTATCCCCCTTTTTTAGGGATCTTGATCTTATTCCTTCGGGATATGATCTTATTCCTTCTAAGGTGGGATCTTGGTGCACCTTGACCAGGGGTGTGGGGCCTTGCCCCCACTACCCACGTTCATGTGGGTCCCCCCATGCAGGTGGGCCCCACTTCGAAACCTTCTAGAACCTTCCCGGTACAATACCGAAAAATCCCAAACATTTTCCGGTGGCCAAAATAGGACTTCCCATATATAAATCTTTACCTCCAGACCATTCCGGAACTCCTCGTGACGTCCGAGATCTCATCTGGGACTCCGAACGACTTCTGGATTTCCGCATACTAATATCTCTACAACCCTAGCGTCACCGTACCTTAAGTGTGTAGACCCTACGGGTTCGGGAGACATCCAGACATGACCGAGACGACTCTCCGGTCAATAACCAACAGCGGGATCTAGATACCCATGTTGGCTCCCACATGTTCCACGATGATCTCATCGGATGAACCACGATGTCGAGGATTCAATCAATCCCGTATACAATTCCCTTTGTCAATCAGTACGTTACTTGCCCGAGATTCGATTGTCGGTATCCCAATACCTTGTTCAATCTCGTTACCGGCAAGTCACTTTACTCGTACCGTAATGCATGATCCCGTGACCAAACACTTGGTCACATTGAGCTCATTATGATGATGCATTACCGAGTGGGCCCAGAGATACCTCTCCGTCATACGGAGTGACAAATCCCAGTCTTGATTCGTGCCAACCCAACAGACACTTTCGGAGATACCCGTAGTGCACCTTTATAGCCACCCAGTTACGTTGTGACGTTTGGCACACCCAAAGCACTCCTATGATATCTGGGAGTTGCACAATCTCATGGTCTAAGGAAATGATACTTGACATTTGGAAAAGCTCTAGCAAACGAACTACATGATCTTGTGCTATGCTTAGGATTGGGTCTTGTCCATCACATCATTCTCCTAATGATGTGATCCCGTTATCAATGACATCCAATGTCCATAGTCAGGAAACCATGACTATCTGTTGATCAACGAGCTAGTCAACTAGAGGCTTACTAGGGACATGTTGTGGTCTATGTATTCACACATGTATTACGGTTTCTAGTTAATACAATTATAGCATGAACAATAGACAATCATCATGAACAAGGAAATACAATAATAACCATTTTATTATTGCCTCTAGGGCATATTTCCAAGAGTCTCCCACTTGCACTAGAGTCAATAATCTAGTTCACATCACTATGTGATTGTAATGAATCCAACACCCATGGGGTTTGTTCATATCTCGCTTGTGAGAGAGGTTATTAGTTAACGGGTCTGAACCTTTCAGATCCGTGTGTGCTTTACAAATCTCTATGTCATCTTGTAGATGTACCTACCACGCGCTACTTGGAGCTATTCCAAATAACTGCTCTACTATACGAATCCGGTTTACTACTCAGAGTCATCCAGATTAGTGTCAAAGTTTGCATCAATGTAACCCTTTACGACGAACTCCTTTTCCACCTCCATAATCGAGAAAATTCCTTAGTCCAGTAGTTACTAAGGATAAGTTTGACCACTGTCATGTGATCCAATCCTGGATCACTCTTGTACCCCTTGACTAATTCATGGCGAGGCACACTTCAGGTGCGGTACACAGCATAGCATACTGTAGAGCCTACGTCTAAAGCATAGGGGACAACCTTCGTCCTTTCTCTCTCTTCTGCCGTGGTCATGTTTTGAGTCTTACTCAATACTCACACCTTGTAACACAGCCGAGAACTCCTTCTTTGCTGATCTATTTTGAACTCCTTCAAAATTCTGTCACGGTATGCATTCATTTGAAAGTACTATTAAGCGTTTTGATCTATCCTTATAGATCTTGATGCTCAATGTTCAAGTAGCTTAATCCAGGTTTTCCATTGAAAAACACTTTTCAAATAACCCTGGATGCTTTCCAGAAATTCTACATCATTTCCGATCAACAATATGTTAACAACATATACTCATCAGAAATTCTATAGTGCTCCCACTCACTTCTTTGGAAATACAAGTTTCTCATAAACTTTGTATAAACCCAAAATCTTTGATCCTCTCATCAAAGCGTACATTCCAACTCCGAGATGTTTACTCCAATCCTTAGAAGGATTGCTGGAGCTTTGCATACTTGTTAGCATCTTTCAGGATTGACAAAACCTTCTGGTTGTATCACATACAACCTTTCCTCAAGAAAATCGTCGAGGAAACAATGTTTTGACATCCTATCTGCAAGATTTCATAAATAATGCAGTAACTGCTAATATAATTCCAATAGACTCTTAGCATCGCTACGAGTGAGAAAGTCTCATCACAATCAACTCCTTGAACTTGCCAGAAAACATCTTAACGACAAGTCGAGCTTTCTTAATGGTGACACTTACCATCATTTTCTGTCTTCCTTTTAAAATCCATCTGCACCCAACAGCCTTACGACCATCAAGTAGTTCTTCCAAAGTCTACACTTTGTTTTTATACATGGATCCTCTCTCGGATTTTATGGCCTCGAGCCATTCGTCGGAATCCGGGCCCATCATCGCTTCTCTATAGCTCGTAGGTTCATTGTTTTCTAGCAACATGACTTCCAAGACAGGATTATATACCACTCTGAAGTAGCATGCATCCTTGTTGTCCTACGAGGTTTGGTAGTGACTTGATCCGAAGTTTCACGATCACTATCATAAGCTTCCACTTCAATTGGTGTAGGTGCCACAGGAACAACTTCCTGTGCCCTGCTACACACTAGTTGAAGTCATGGTTCAATAACCTCATCAAGTCTCCACCATCCTCCCACTCAATTCTTTCGAGAGAAACTTTTCCTCGAGAAAGGACCTGTTTCTAGAAATAATCACTTTGCTTCCGGATCTGAAATAGGAGGTATACCCAACTGTTTTGGGTATTCTATGAAGATGCATTTATCCATTTTGGGTTCGAGCTTATCAGCCTGAAACTTTTCCACATAAGCGTCGCAGCCCCAAACTTTTAAGAAACGACAGCTTAGGTTTCTCTAAACCATAGTTCATATGGTGTCGTCTCAACGGAATTGCGTGGTGCCCTATTTAAAGTGAATGCGGTTGTCTCTAATGCCTAACCCATAAACGATAGTGTAATTCGATAAGAGACATCATGGTATGCACCATATCCAATAGGGTGCAGTTATGATGTTCGGACACACCATCACACTATGGTGTTCCAGGCGGTATTAGTCGTGAAACAATTTCCACAATTTCTTAATTGTGTGCCAAACTCGTAACTCAGATATTTATTTCTATGATCATATCACAAACATTTTATCCTCTTGTCACGACGATCTTCAACTTCACTCTGAAATTACTTGAACCTTTCAATAATTCAGACTTGTGTTTCATCAAGTAATTATACTCAGCATCTACTCAAATCACCTGTGAAGCAAGAACATAACGATATCCACTGCATGCCTCAGCACTCATTGGACTGCACACATCAAAATGTATTACTTCCAACAAGTTGCTTTCTTGTTCCATCTTACTGAAAACGAGGACTTTCAGTCATCTTGCCCATGTGGTATGATTTGCATGTCTCAAGTGATTCAAAATCAAGTGAGTCCAAACGATCCATCTGTATGGACTTTCTTCATGCATATATACTAATAGACATGGTTCGCATGTCTCAATCTTTTCAAAAACGAGTGAGTCCAAAGATCCATCAACATGGAGCTTCTTCATGCGTTTTATACCAATATGACTCAAATGGCAGTGCCACAAGTATGTGGTACTATCATTACTAGTTTATATCTTTTGGCATGAACATGTGTATCACTACGATCGAGATTCAATGAACCATTCATTTTAGGTGCAAGACCATTGAAGGTATTACTCAAATAAACAGAGTAACCATTATTCTCCTTAAATGAATTACCGTATTGCGATAAACATAATCCAATCATGTCTATGCTCAACGCAAACACCAAATAACGATTATTTAGGTTTAACACCAATCTCGATGGTAGAGGGAGGGTGTGATGTTTGATCACATCAACCTTGGAAACACTTCCAACACATATCGTCATCTCACCTTTAGCTAGTCTCCGTTTATTCCGTAGCCTTTTATTTCAAGTTACCAACACTTAGCAACCGAACCGGTATCTAATACCCTGGTGCTACTAGGAGTACTAGTAAAGTACACATTAATATAATGTATATCCAATATACTTCTGTCGACCTTGCCTACCTTCTCATCTACCAAGTATCTAGGGTAGTTCTGCTTCAGTGACCATTCCCCTCATTACAGAAGCACTTAGTCTCGGGTTTGGGTTCAACCTTGGGTTTCTTCACTAGAGCAGCAACTGATTTGCCGTTTCATGAAGTATCCCTTCTTTCCCCTGCCCTTCTTGAAACTAGTGGTTTTACTAACCATCAACAATTGATGCTCCTACTTGATTTCTACTTTCGTGGTGTCAAACATCGCGAATAGCTCAAGGATCATCATATCTATCCCTGATTTGTTATAGTTCATCACGAAGCTCTAGTAGCTTGGTGGCAGTGACTTTGGAGAACCATCACTATCTCATCTGGAAGATTAACTCCCACTCGATTCAAGCGATTGTAGTGCTCAGACAATCTGAGCACATGCTCAACGGTTGAGCTTTTCTCCCTTAGTTTGCAGGCTTAAGAAACTTGTCAGAGGTCTCATACCTCTTGACGTGGGCACGAGCCTAAAATCCCAATTTCAGGTCTTGGAACATCTCATATGTTTCGCGACGTTTCAAAATGTCTTCGGTGCCTCAATTCTAAACTTCAACATTACGCACTGAAGTATTACGTAGTCATCAAAACGTGTATGTCAGATGTTCACAACATCCACAAACGACGCTCGAGGTTCAGCACACCGAGCAGTGCATTAAGGACATAAGCCTTCTGTGTAGCAATGTGGACAATCCTCAGTTTACGGACCCAGTCCGCATAATTGCTACTATCAACTTTCAACTAAATTTTCTCTAGGAACATATCTTAGTAGAACTAAAGCGTAAGCTACGACATAATTTGCAAAGACCTTTTGACTATGTTCATGATAATTAAGTTCATCTAATCAAATTATTTAATGAACTCCCACTCAGATAGACATCCCTCTAGTCATCTAAGTGATACATGATCCGAGTCAACTAGGCCGTGTCCGATCATCACGTGAGACGGACTAGTCATCATCGGTGAACATCTTCATGTTGATCGTATCTTCTATACGACTCATGTTCGACCTTTCGGTCTCTTGTGTTCCGAGGCCATGTCTGTACATGCTAGGCTCGTCAAGTCAACCTAAGTGTTTCGCATGTGTAAATCTGGCTTACACCCGTTGTATGCGAACGTTAGAATCTATCACACCCGATCATCACGTGGTGCTTCGAAACAACGATCCTTCGCAACGGTGCACAGTTAGGGGGAACACATTCTTGAAATTTTAGAGAGGGATCATCTTATTTATGCTACCGTCGTTCTAAGCAAATAAGATGTAAACATGACAAACATCACATGCAAATCATAAAGTGACATGATATGGCCAATATCATCTTGCGCCTTTTGATCTCCATCTTCGAGGCGCGGCATGATCACCTTCGTCACCGGCATGACACCATGATCTCCATCATCATGATCTCCATCATCGTGTCTTCATGAAGTTGTCTCGCCAACTATTACTTCTACTACTATGGCTAACGGTTAGCAATAAAGTAAAGTAATTACATGGCATTTTTCATTGACACGCGGGTCATACAATAAATTAAGACAACTCCTATGGCTCCTGCCGGTTGTCATACTCATCGACATGCAAGTCGTGATTCCTATTACAAGAACATGATCAATCTCATACATCACATATATATAATTCATCACATCCTTTTGGCCATATCACATCACATAGCATACCCTGCAAAAACAAGTTAGAAGTCCTCTAATTGTTGTTGCATGTTTTACGTGGCTGCTATGGGTTTCTAGCAAGAACGTTTCTTACCTACGCAAAAGCCACAACGGTGATATGCCAATTGCTATTTACCCTTCATAAGGACCCTCTTCATCGAATCCGATCCGACTAAAGTAGGAGAGACAGACACCCGCTAGCCACCTTATGCATCAAGTGCATGTCAGTCGGTGGAACCTGTCTCACGTAAGTGTACGTGTAAGGTCGGTCCGGGCCGCTTCATCCCACAATTCCGCCGAATCAAGATAAGACTAGTAACGGCAAGCAAATTGAACAAATCATCACCCACAACTAGTTTGTGTTCTACTCGTGCATAGAATCTACGCATAGACCTAGCTCATGATGCCACTGTTGGGGAACGTAGCAGAAATTCAAAATTTTCCTACGTGTCACCAAGATCAATCTAGGAGATGCTAGCAACGAGAGGGGAGGAGTGCATCTACATACCCTTGTAGATCGCGAGCGGAAGCGTTCAAGAGAACGGGGTTGATGGAGTCGTACTCGTCGTCATCCAAATCACCGATGATCCTAGCGCCGAACGGATGGCACCTCCGCGTTCAACACACGTACGGAGCGGGGACGTCTCCTCCTTCTTGATCCAGCAAGGGGGGGAGAAGTTGATGGAGATCCAGCAGCACGACGGCGTGGTCGTGGAAGTAGCGGGATCCCGGCAGGGCTTCGCCAAGCGCAAGCGGGGAGGAAGAGGTGTCACGGGAGGGAAGGAGGCGCCAGGGCTTCGGGGTGCTGCTCCCATGCACCTCCCCACTATATATAGGGGTGGAGGGGGCTGGTTTCTTGCCCTCCAAGTCCATTGGGGCGTTGGCAAAGGTGGGGGAAAGAAATCCCATCATTTCCCTTCCCCACCGATTGTTATCCCCCTTTTTTAGGGATCTTGATCTTATCCCTTCGGGATATGATCTTATTCCTTCTAAGGTAGGATCTTGGTGCGCCTTGACCAGGGGTGTGGGGCCTTGCCCCCACTACCCATGTTCATGTGGGTCCCCTCATGCAGGTGGGCCCCACTTCGGAACCTTCTAGAACCTTCCCGGTACAATACCGAAAAATCCCGAACATTTTCCGGTGGCCAAAATAGGATTTCCCATATATAAATCTTTACCTCCGGACCATTCCGGAACTCCTCGTGACGTTCGAGATCTCATCCGGGACTCCGAACGACTTTCGGATTTCCGCATACTAATATCTCTACAACCCTAGCGTCACCGAACCTTAAGTGTGTAGACCCTACGGGTTCGGGAGACATGCAGACATGACCGAGACGACTCTCCGGTCAATAACCAACAGCGGGATCTGGATACCCATGTTGGCTCCCACATGTTCCACGATGATCTCATCGGATGAACCACGATGTCGAGGATTCAATCAATCCCGTATACAATTCCCTTTGTCAATCGGTACGTTACTTGCCCGAGATTCGATCGTCGGTTTCCCAATACCTTGTTCAATCTTGTTACCGGCAAGTCACTTTACTCATACCGTAATGCATGATCCCGTGACCAAACACTTGGTCACATTGAGCTCATTATGATGATGCATTACCGAGTGGGCCCAGAGATACCTCTTCGTCATACGGAGTGACAGATCCCAGTCTCGATTCGTGCCAACCCAACAGACACTTTCGGAGATACCCGAAGTGCACCTTTATAGCCACCCAGTTACGTTGTGACGTTTGGCACACCCAAAGCACTCCTATGATATCCGGGAGTTGCACAATCTCATGGTCTAAGGAAATGATACTTGACATTTGGAAAAGCTCTAGCAAACGAACTACACGATCTTGTGCTATGCTTAGGATTGGGTCTTGTCCATCACACCATTCTCCTAATGATGTGATCCCGTTATCAATGACATCCAATGTCCATAGTCAGGAAACCATGACTATCTGTTGATCAACGAGCTAGTCAACTAGAGGCTTACTAGGGACATGCTGTGGTCTATGTATTCACACATGTATTACGGTTTCCAGCTAATACAATTATAGCATGAACAATAGAAAATCATCATGAACAAGGAAATACAATAATAACCATTTTATTATTGCCTCTAGGGCATATTTCCAACAAACCAACCACTTGGACCATCGAATTTCAATAAATAATTGTTCTTCATTTAAATGTGGGTCATGCGTTCTTCGTTTAAATTAGGCAATGGCATCTCCATGGAAGACATTGACCAAAGTAGTTTGTGCCAAGTAGATGGTATCTTTGTGTTTGCATTTTGAACAAATAGTGATGGTCTATTTTCCTATCATATTAATTATTGCAGTGGGTTCAATTTGCGATGTTTGCAAGTCAAATTAATTTTCATATGGGTAGAAAAATGACAAAATATAATGCAATCTAGACTTTTCACTGATCATACCAAAGATAAGCTGAAAAGGAAGGCAATGAAAAGTACTGGTTGGCTTATTACCTGGAGCTTATATTCACATGTGCTTAATTTCTTAGGATAACTCGTAATAACTATCCCTAAGAAACTTGGCCAATAGAACTGACATACAAATAACATGTCACGATGATTGCAATGGATGAGTGACCTACCATAGCACACTGTATAGGCTCACCGCTGCCTCTCCTTTTTTTGCAATGTTCCATGAAATTGCCACATACATCTTGTATTTTTTCATTGTGTAACCCTATCTGCAAGTTGACATGGATAATTTCAGACATCTCTACATGATAATACATTGCCTATCCCTTGCGCATATTTAAACCACCAATTAACGATTGTGTGAGTAGCATAAACTAGCCATGACTCTGTGTGCTGGACTAGCAGGCACTCTAAGGGAGCCTAATGTAGTGCACTGGAATTCCTACATGCCACCTACGATTTTGTGTAATGTACTACCTCTGTTCCTAAATATGTCTTTGTACAGATTCTAGTATGGACCACATACAGATGTATATAGATGCATTTTCGAGTGTAGATTCACTCATTTTGCTCCGTATGTAGCCTATAGTGGAATCTCTAGAAAGACTTATATTTAGGAACGGAGGTACGAGGTAGTATCATGTATGACATCTACATATCTAATTTAGCAGCCAGTAGTAGAAATCATTGTCTGCACAAAGGGATTACTGGTAAAAAATCCTAGCAAAGCACGCTGGCAGGCACACAACAATACAAGAGAGAGACACACACTTACAAGATCATATAAATGGCTCAGTCGAGGATCTTGGTTGGCCAAGCTGTTAGATCTAGAAGAAACATCGTCCTTGTAGTTTTTGTCAGCTGCATAACAGGTAACAGTGACATGTTAGTATATTTGAAGTACATCGGGCAGGTGATGTTGGACGGGTTTAAAGGTGAAGTACCTAGGCCGTGGCGGGTGCTTGACATCTTGCCAGACGGTGGGAATCAGGTTAGAAACGTCAAGGGTGAGGACGCTGCGCTGGCTGTCGAGGTCCGGTAAGGAGATCTAGAACTGTCGAGTAGGGTGTTTGTGGAGCGGCTCTGGTAGGGTGGACTACGGTGTGGGCGAAGAGGATCTGTAGCTGTGGACAAGGGCGTCGGTGAAGCTGCTCTGCGGCCGTGGACGGGGCATCAGAAGCTGTTCCGGTAGGTTGGATGAGGGTGCGACGAAGCGAATCTGTGGCCATGGACTTCTGAGTTGGCAAAGCGGCCCCGGTAGGGTTGAGAATGGTATAGGCGAAGCTACTCCGGTAGGGTTAACGATGGTGTCGGCGAAGCGGCTCCGGTAGGGTTGAGGAAGGTGTCGGCAAAGAGGATCAGAGGCCGTCGACGGGGGCGTCGGTGGGGCGGCTCCAGGGGGTGTGGACGAAGCGTCTCCGGTGGGGAGTACGAATGAGCCACTGCAGATGCGCTGCGATTGACGAGAGTACCGGCGAAGCAGATCCGGTGCCATGGACAAGGCCGACACTGAATGGGCTGTGGTACAGTTGTGGATGAGGAGTCTACTTGTTTCTAGTGGAGGTGGGAGGGGTAGATGCGGCCGCAGAAGCAGATCCGGCGAGGTGGACGCCGCTAGCAGTGAATGGGCTCTGGTACTCCGGTGGATGAGCAGTCTAGGGTTTCGAGAGGGGAGGGGTAGAAAGGCTGATGAAGTATGGACGGCGTGATGTAAGATGCTCTGGTGCTGTGGAGTTAGTCGTTTTTGCGGGAGGGGGCGAGGAAATGGGGGTGCCGTGTGGTGGGGGGAACCGGAAGTTACCAAAGCAGCCCCGACCTATTATGTAGATGATGGCGCTATTGTAACTATTGTTCTCCGTGCACCAAGGACAAAAGGGGAATTTCGCATGCTAAAGACTAGGTGGCAGAAATTTTAGAAGGAGGCGGGAGATTTTGCCGCCCGCGGGATCGTTCGTATCCAGTTTCAACTAATTTTGGACCATGCTAGCGGGAAGGTCATGCGAGACTGTGTACACGGGGCACGCGTCAGCAGTTAATAACTGGTGTGAAGTCCACCCTAGAAAAAAGACAATAACTTGGGATTATGCGCCGATAACTTGGACGTTCGCACGGGCGCGGCTAATCGTACGGGTGTAGAGGCGCGTTCACAAAAAAAGGATCAAATGCTCAACCTATGTATTTCTCGTGTAAATAAATAATTTAGTGCCATTGGTTATTTACTTTAAACATAATGCATTGACGTGTTAGTGTAGAGGCGCACAAAAAGAAATGGATATTGTAGTCCCACAATAGAAATGGATATTGTAGTCCGCTACTTAAAAGTGTTACCTCATATGATTACATAGCCTCCATTTCATAAATTGCGTACCCGTTGAATTCATATATGAATATTACATATATTAGTTCATAATAGAACATTAAATCATCCAAGACTAATGAATTTGAATGCAAGAGTAAGAATGGTGCATGTACATGATAGCTACATAGGTTGTTTGAAGAAACATCACTGTAACTTTGGCATGCACAATTGAAAAGGTTTATTTAGATAGAAAAAATGTGATATGTGAGTGTCCAATCTTTATAGCGTTTGGCCACGATACGAAGTAGATATTGATTTATGTTCAAGCGATGCACGTCCACACTCACTAGATAGTGATACGTGAATGAATTGTGCAATCTCTCTCACACGCATACATATCTCATTTCCCCGTGGGCATCGGAATCACACACGCGCACTTCGTGTATTTCTCTCCCTCCGTCAAGGTTAGAATTCGTCTTTCTACCCCGTCCTACAAGTCTCTCACACCGAAACACACACGCTCTCTCTGTCGAACACGCCCAACCCTTTAATTCCGCCCACCCACAACCACTAATGTCTAAAAGGATAATTATGTCTCTCACACATATGCCAAAGGTTAACTCGAGTTCTGGAACCATATGAATACATACAATGGGATTCCAGCAGAGCACCTTTTGTTTTGAGATTTCTCTCTCTCTCTCTCTCACACACACACACACACGCGCGCGCGCGCGCAGACATTGTTTATCGCTTCATTTTTCCGGCACTTGCATGCACACCATTTGTTTATATCCGTGATGATTTAAGTATGCCTCGCACACATGCTATCTACTTATCCCTTAATATAGATATGTGTCACACAAACTCCTTCTCCCTACTAGCAAGATGCCCATGCGTTGCATGGAACATCAAGATGCATTTGTATGAGTGGTTTATCTTGTGGGAGAAAAGGATGAACGAGGGAATGCCTTATTTGCAAATGTGGAGAGGGGTGTGGGTATCTTTTTGCAAAATTGCCATAGTTTCCTTCCTATCCGTCAGATATAAATCAGATGGCCTATATTGCAGGATGGCAGGAACACCATCATCACCAACTCTGTTTTTATAAGAGTAGAGATATGTAAGTGTCACTGCCCCCCACCCACCCACCCACGCACACTTCCCGACACCGAAGGAGTAGGGTGACACCTCGATCTTGATACTAATCTATCGACTGGCTTCTCTCTCAAAAACACACGCACAGACACACACACATACACACACTACCTGACACCGAAGGAGTAGGGTGGCACCTCGATCTTGATAGTAATCTATCTACTCCTCTTTCAAACACACATACACATACGCACAAACTCGCTAGTTGTGCCTCTGTGCCTATCGCGCACACTCTCGATACGTCTTTCTCTCCCTCCCCCTACCCACCCCAACCCCAACAATGACAGCAGAAGGGTGACAACTCGATCTGATCTTAATCTGTCAATTGGTTTCTCTCTCAAACATTGTGTCTCTGTGCCTCGCTCAGACACACTCGATACGTCTTTTTATCCATAGCCTCCTCGATATGTAGACTTCTCGCGCGCGCACAGTTGTAGTGACGGTGACGTTGAACCCAGTGTGCCCTATTTTTACCGGCCTCATGTGATAGTTTTCACCTTGTTTTCTGTTAATTAACAAGACACCTTTTTCTTTGTTACTACTAGTGAATCTGAAATCATTCGGGGCAGACATAAAATATATCACTTCAACCCAATTATCGCAGTAACTATTTAAAAAGAAACTAGCTAGATGCCCGTGTGTTGCACAGAACATCGAGATGCATTTGTATGAGTAGTTTATCTTGTGAGAGACTAGCAAGATGCCCATGCGTTGCACGGAACAGCAAGATGCGTTTATATGAGTAGTTTATCTTGTGAGAGAAAAGGATGAACGAGGGAAGGCCTTATTTGCAAATGTGGAGAGGGGTGTGGGTATATTTTTGCAAAATTGCCATAGTTTCCTTCCTATCCATCAGATATAAATCGGACGCCCTATATTGCAGGATGGCAGGCACACCATCATCACCAACTCTGTTTTTTATCTCTACTCTACCATCCATCATTTCTGACCATCACATCTGCATCTAACGACTATGATGTAAGTCGTGGCATTTTTGCAGCAAGACCCCACTTCTCTGCTCCAATTTGCAGAAACCCCTTAGTATCTTGAAACCAACCACATCCCTCCCCCACCTCATCAAAAAAGCCACAAGGAATATATTTTCAGTGAAACCTAATACGAGTATATTTTTAGTGATATATACACCAAACTAGAGTGTTTTTCTTTCAAGTTTGTGAACACGTATTATTCTATTTTGGATCCGTTGCAACGCACAAGCACATTGCTAGTAAGAGTAGAGAAAAGGATGAACGAGGGAAGGCCTTATTTGCAAACGTGGAGAGGGGTGTGGGTATCTTTTTGCAAAATTGCCATAGTTTCCTTCCTATCCGTTAGATATAAATCCGATGGCATATATTGCAGGATGGCACGCACACCATCATCACCAACTCTGTTTTCTACTCCCTCCGTTCCTAAATATTTTTCTTTTTAGAGATTTCAACAAGTGACTACATACGGAGCAAAATGAGTGAATCTACACTCTAAAGTATGTCTACATACACATCCGTATGTGGTAGTCCATTTGAAATTTGAAAATGACAAATATTTGGGAATAGAAGGAGTATAAGAGTAGACATGGAGATATATCTCCAGCATGGTCTACAACAAAAATGTGTTGGACTGGTTAGCGCCGGATGCTCGCAACGCGATGATCTGAGTTCGAATTCTGTCTTTAACTTTAGATTTTTATATTATATATTACTTATTTAATATATACTTCTTTCGCTACTGTACTGATAGTGGAACCCACAGAGTACTTAGAATACAAGATTAAGGATGGACTTGTTTCTTTTTAACTTTCTATACCCTGCAAGTCACGTGTACACTGTACATGCAATTAACTTTTTATAGAGGGAGAATCATACACGCAATTATATCAAATGGATTGGATGTGACTCTATTATTTCCAGCATAAGAGCATCTCCAATGGCAGCCGGCAAATTTCCTCCCGCTTCCTTCCGCAGAGGAAGACATCAAACGCCAGCGGCATACATTTTCACAACTCTAACCAACCAGATGAAATTCATGCAAACACGGACTGTTTTCATATAAGCATGAAGGATTTCGTATAAAAAAGCCGGATCTTCATATAAACATGATGGATTTCATTACATTTACATGAACTAAGTGGTGCTAATCCGACTCTCTCGGTATAATTAATACTCCCTCCTTCCGGAAATACTTGTCCTAGAAATGGATGTATCTAGACTTATTTTAGTTATAGATAC
Source organism: Triticum aestivum (assembly GCF_018294505.1). Lineage (NCBI taxonomy): Eukaryota > Viridiplantae > Streptophyta > Magnoliopsida > Poales > Poaceae > Triticum > Triticum aestivum. Next base: position 314,753,201 of record NC_057799.1, read on the forward strand.
ATTTAATTTATCCATTCTTAGAACAAATATTTCCCGCCAGCCGGAGAGGGAGTACCTAATCTAAATGGCCGCCTGCGGATCCCTTTGTCTTCCTCATGTCCGGCAGACACTTGCGGCGTTGATGAAGGTCCTCAGAAGAGACGAAGCATCAAAGAAAGCACCTGAATGCGCAGTCGTCGCCTCGGCGGTGGCCTTCATGGGACCCAAGTGGCGGCGGCCTCCCGTGTTCTACTTCTCCTTGATGATGGCGGCGGACAAGGAGAAGCTGGCCACCGACTCGTCACTCTCCATGCACCCGGCTTCTGTCTCTACTTGCATGGCGTTGCCGCAGGCACGGGAGGCGCGGCCGCAGGCACATGAGGCGTGCCCACAAACACGGGAGGCGCGGCCACCGCGAACACTGGTGGCGCGGTAGGACGCGGCAGCGACGACGCCCGTACCAGCATGCTCGCCGCCGTGCTGGCGTGGAGCAACTCGCCACTCCTCATCGAGCTGAATTGGAGCGGCGAGTTGCTGAACCACGCGCCGGATTGGGGTGGCAACTGGCTCCATTGGGCCAAGAGAGGTTGGTGATGCACCGAGCGGCCTCGCCCGTATCCGGAGGGCTCGGCGGGCCACCCAGCCGGGTAGTACGCCGGAGAAGGGCTCCTCGAAAGCCATCGGAAGAGTGGAGAAAATGGTGAAGGAGGAGATGGGGGAGCGGCGGAGGGGTGCGATTCTTGCCTGCTGTCTGTCTGGCCTCGTTTAAATAGAGGGCGGACAGTAGGAGCTTGGCCGGCGTCTGGCCTCGTTTAAATTGAGGGCGGATGAGAGGAGCTCGGCCGGTGCTGCGTTTAATTTCAGCCCGCACATGAACGGACGTGTGGCCGGAGTAGGTTTCTCGGTTTGCATGCGGGTTTAATGGAGGGGTTTGATGGAGGCGAGGAGGCGTGTTCAGCCAGGCGTGCAGCGGGCGGCGTAGTACTATTGGATTTGACAGCGAGCGGCTTTAATGCAAACGAGGGAGGGGTAGCGGTTCCCGAAATGTTTACCAGCCAATGATGCATCCTCCTTCAATTAGCATCGTGAATGCATGAGGGAAGTAATGGGAGGAGGACCGGGAAAAGAGGTTGCACGATGTGAATGCAACGCAGTTTGCACTCATATAAAGGCGCCCCTCCATTCCAATGCATCTACCACATCGTACGCACCTAAGCATTTTCCTAAGCACCTACACTAAGCGTGAAAGTGCTCACTCCAGACCCATGGCGGCGATGCACGCGAGCGGCCAGTGGCTGTGCCAGATGGTCCACGACGCAGGCCTGCAGCATGGCGCTGACCAGACGGTGTTCGCGATCGGCTGGTGGATGGCCGCCGTCGACGCCAACTATGACTCTCAGTTGGACCAGATGATCGTTCCCACCACCAACAAGTTCACCGTCCTCAAGAAGCTCGCGGACGACATCACCGTACTCCTCCAGGCCGCGCGCCCAGGCTCCTCATTGCCTTCCACCCTAATCGGCTTCCATGGCCGGAACCTCTTTCAAGCACTGGTGGCCCTGCGACTGCCCGCCGACGCCACGAAGAATGCCCACCTGGAGGTCGCACTCGCCGCGAGGCGCCTCGCCCTGCAAGAATTCGCCGACGTACACATCCACATGTATGAGCAAATCATGTACATAGGTATCTACAAGGGCATTGAGGACGCTAGGATGTTGGCCTTCCTCAACCGGCTGGAAGCCTTGGATGCCTTTGCTGAGAAGCACCTTGACCTCGCCACAAAAGCCGCCGCTCCTTAGCCGCCGGTCGGTGGCCCAGTGCACTAAGTTGAGGAGGAGGAGGTCGTACGTTGATGGATGCATCTTTCTTCTTGCCTCCTGTAACCACCACTGCAATCGCATCATCGTGGCCTTAATTCTTATTGTGCTATTGCATTCTCGTTTCAGTCAATACTGACATGTGCGATCCCTTTGCTTAATTATATGCATCACTGTAACTAGTACTCCATCCGTCAATTTATAAGTTGTTCTTACCTTTTCCATCAACTTCGTGCAACGCACGGGCATCTTGCTAGAAACACTAGAACATGTCGGACCGTATGTGATCAAACCGATGATGCGCCAACCTAGCTACTACGTACCCTCTTATCTGGCGGAAATAGCCCCGCCCTAGTGTTTCCAATCTTTATTTCTATCTAGCGATCATGCCAAGGAGCAGAACCAAATGTTACAATTTATACATTTTTCTCTACTCCTACTCCTATAAAAGACTCAGTTGGTGATGGTGGTGTGTCTGCCATCCGTCATTTCTGACCATTAGATCTGCATCTAACGGCTGTGAGGTAAGTTGTGGCATTTTTGCAACAATAGCCCACTTCTCTGCTCCAATTTGCAGAAAACCCCTTATTATCTTGAAAGCAACCACATCCCTCCCTCACCTCATCAAAACAGCCTGAGAAATATATTTTGAGTGAAAAGTAATATATTAGGAGTATATCAAAACAAGAGTGATTTCTTTCAAGTTTGTGAACAAGTACTACTATTCTACTACTTTGGATCCGTCGCAACGCACGGGCACATTGCCAGTAAAAGGAAAAGGCCTGCCGCGTTCGCGTCGCACCCCCACACGCCCGGGAATCGGGAGTACTCCATGGCCCGTCCGGCATGCCACATAGCTAGGGAAGGGGTGTTGCCTAGCATTTTCACTTTCATGTGGGACCGCCATTGAGCAAACCTACTATTGGCAAACCGCACCCCGCCCGCCGCCGGGTTGGAAAACAGAAACCAGGGGAAGATCTAGCTGTAGCACGGAAGACAAGAAATTTGGTGTCTGATGGGGCTCGTTGATAGAGTGTTATTTATTCATAACTAGCAAGATGCCCATGCGTTGCACGGAAAATCAAGGTGCATCTGTATGAGTTGTTTATGTTGTGGGAGAAAAGGACGAACAAGAGAAGGCATTATTTGCAAATGTGGAGAGGGGTGTGGGTATCTTTTTGTGAAATTGCCATATTTCCTTCCTATCCGTCAGATATAAATCGGACGGCCTATATTGCAGGATGGCAGGCACACCATCATCACCAACTCTGTTTTTTATAAGAGTGTAGATAGAGTAGGTATTTGGTTACCAAATCTCCTACGTGCAATGCACGTGTACCTTACTAGTTGGTAGTAGTAAGAAACAAATTCCGGGTTTGGCACGAGCTCGTACTACGGGAGCACCACAAGGCCTGCCACAGGAGTTACATTTTCCTCTCGGGGCCCACGGGACCGAGCTTCATTGGCTTAGTGCACCGGCCTATGAGCCAATGACATGCGAACCTTAAATGCGGCTGGCCCACATGTCATTCTCATGCTGGTGGCGTGGTTTGCGACTCACTCGTTCGAGATGAAGCGGCCGGTGGTGGCGTGGCCGTGGCCGTGGCGAGGGTGCCACAGCTGGGCGTCGAGGCGTTATGAGGCGTAGATGGCCACACCGGTGGGTACTACCTATAGTACAGAAGTACTCCAGCTGAGGATTGATGCCCGGGACGAAATGTGTCACAGCCGCTGGATGAAAATTTGATGGTGCGGGAGTACGGATCAGTGCACGGGAGCGGAGCAGGCAAACCGCGTCCAACCGGGTGTGGCTGTGGTAGAAAGTTGATGGTCGCCGCAGTTCAGCTGGCCCGCATGTCATGCACACAAAGGCAGAGGAGCGGTGGGGCCGAGAGGGATGAGGCGCACGTCGGGGGACGTCCTGCCGTGGGTTGGAGCGGCGTCGTGGGAATCGCGTGTGGGTGTAGAAGTGGTAGAAACAAGAAACGTGATGGTCGCCGTGGTTCAACTTCCATGGACAAGCTATCATGTCTGCTGACACATGAATTGCATAACGTTCACTGCAAGGAGCAGTAGTAGAGAAAACTTGTTCCAAAGATACCTTTTTTCCGATAAAATTGTCGAGATATCATTAGTTTTTACACATGGGATTACTCCTGCAAGGGTCAATCACAATAGGTGTTTTGTAAAAAAATGCATCTTGATGTTCCCTGCAATGCACTGGCATCTTGCTAGTTATAGAAGAAACCCACACGGGCATCTTGCCACAGGGTGTGCCACCGACCCAAACTCATTTTTTTTTCAGACTCTTAGGTGCACCGGATGCCTTGTCACGCAACAAAATGTAAAAAAAACAGCTCCAATTTTTTTAAAACCTGTTATCTTCAAAGCATCAAAACAGCCCGAGGAATATATTTTGAGTGAAGCATGATTCACTTTTACTGATATATGTATATCAAAACTAGAGTGTTTATATTTCAAGCCCGTGAACAAGTATTATTCTACTACTTTGGATCCATTGCAACGCATGGGCCAGCACATTGGTAGTAGTAGTCTCTATCTCTATCTCTACTCTACTTCTTATAAAAACAGAGTTGCTGATGATGATGTCCCTGCCATCCTACAGTATAGGCCCTCCGATTTATATCTGACGGATAGGAAGGAAACTATGGCAATTTTGCAAAAAGATACCCACACCCCTCTCCACATTTGCAAATAAGGCCTTCCCACATTCATCCTTTTCTCCCACAAGATAAACTACTCATACAAATGCATCTTGATGTTCCGTGCAACACATGGGCCTCTTGCTAGTGTAAGAGATGCCCATGTGTTGCACGGAACATCAAGATGCATTTTTATGAGTAGTTTATCTTGTGGGAGAAAAGGATGAACTAGGGAAGGCCTTATTTCCAAATGTGGAGAGGGGTGTGGGTATTTTTTTTGCAAAATAGCCATAGTTTCCTTCCTATCCGTCGGATATAAATCGGATGGCCTATATTGCAGGATGGCAGGCACACCATCATCACCTACTCTGCTTTTTATAAGAAACCGGATGGCCTATATTGCAGGATGGAAGGAAACTATGACAATTTACCCGCACTCCTCTCCACATTTGCAGATAAGGCCTTACCTCGTTCATCCTTTTCTCCCACAAGATCTTGATGTTCCGTGCAACGCACAGGCATCTTGATAGTCTCTACTCTTAGAAAAAACAGAGTTGGTGATGATGGTGTGCCTGCCACCCTGCAATATAGGCCATCCGATTTATATCTGATGGATAGGAAGAAAACTGTGGCAATTTTGCAAAAAGAAACCTACACCCCTCTCAACATTTGCAAATAAGGCCTTCCCTCGTTCATACTTTTCTCTCACAGGATAAACTACTCATACAAATGCATCTTGATGTTCCGTGCAAGCACGAGGATGTTTCCTTGGGGGTCTCTGCAGCGCGGCGTAGCCGTAGTTGTAAGTTGACGCCCCTTGAGATGCCGACGTTGAGGGGCACTCGGATTTTGTTTGATGAGCAGGTAAGATGAGTTTGATCACGTAGCAAATGCATTCTAAAGACTACTTCCGTGTCCATTTCCTAATTCTCCCCCTGCCCACTGTTTCACAGGTTAGGCTCGGTGCGAGTGGAGATTGGCTTTCATATGTACGGGAGGGTACCAACATCAATTTGCACAATATTTACAACGGTGACACCGTTCCCGTAGAACCTTTGTCCAACATTGGGATTAACCATGCAATGGGCCACCGCCTGAATTGGTATGACGGAACCGCGGTGAGATTGAAGAAGATAGCACGAACCTTGCACATGGCGGTCAAAGGTGGACGATGCTGTCTGCGGCCGATTTGTTGCCGTACGAGTACAAAGACGCTGTGCTCCTTTCTAATCGCATCTTTGCGGTGACAAACCAGGGGACTTGTTTCGTATGGGACACATCCTACGGTATACTCCCTCTCTCCTAGTTTATATGTTTTGAATTTTTGCGTTTTATAAGTTTCAAATTCAAATTTAGAGCACCCCATCACTTGTTGAGATTACAATGTCCATTAAATCGTTGCGTGCATGTATAGTAAAGAAACAGATCTCGAGTTTGGCACGAGTTCGTGCAGCGGTAGCACCACAAGGCCTGTCACATGAGTTACATTGACCTCTCGGGGCCCTTGGATCTGAGCTTCAGCGCCTTACGACACCTGCCTTTGAGTCAATAACATGTGGACCCGATAGGTGGCTGGTCCACATGTAATGCCCCCGAAGGCAGAGGGGCAGTGCGGCCGAGAGGGGTGAGCCGCAGGTCAGGGGACGTGTGGGGTCATGGGTTCGAGCGGCGTCGTGGGAATCGCGTGTGGCTGTCATAGAAACTTGATGCTCACTGCATTTCAGTTGGCCCACATGTCATGCACACAAAGGCAGAGGGGTGGTGCGGCCGAGAGGGGTGAGGTGCACGTCGGGGGACGTGGTGCCGTGGGTTGGAGTGGCGTCGTGGGAATCGCAAGTGGCGGTGGATGAAACGTGATGGTCGTCGTAGTTCAACTTCCATGGACAAGCTGTCATGTCTACGGACACATGCATTGCATACCGATCACTGGAAGGAGTAGTAGAGAAAGCTAGGCGGATAAATAGTTCCTTATAGTCAAGCGGACCCATGCTACTACTTGTTCCAAAGACATGCACATCATCGAAATAGTCCATCTATATCAATATACACAGAGAGGGAATAATTTTTTTTACAAGAGAGGAAATAGTTCGTCCATCCATAATGCCCTGCTACTGGTGCAACATCTTCTTCTTCTTCTTCTTCTTCTTCTTCTTCTTCTTCTTCTTCTTCTTCTTCTCCTTCTTCTTCTCCTTCTTCTTCTCCTGCTTCTTCTTCTCCTCCTTCTTCTTCTCCTTGTTCTTCGTCTCCTTCTTCTTCTTCTTCTCCTTCTCCTTCTCCTTCTTCTCCTTCTTCTCCTTCTTCTCCTTCTTCTCCTTCTTCTCCTTCTTCTCCTTCTTCTCCTTCTCCTTCTTCTTCTTCTTCTTCTTCTTCTTCTTCTTCTTCTTCTTCTTCTTCTTCTTCTTCTTCTTCTTCTGGACCTTGCAGCTATCTCGAAAGTCACACGGGCATCGAGGGCAGCATATTTTATCCGCTCGTACGTCAAGGGATAATTCTTCCATCTAGATGACATTAATGCCAGTGTCTCGTCACCCTTCTGAAGATTTGTTCCGAGCACAAAATTTCTACGTTGAACAGGGATGGTGACGGTTTAGCACAATCTTCTACAGGAATTTTTATTTTGGTTTGTACGTCAGCGATGCTTTTCAAATCAAGGTCGTACGGCTCCAACTTCTGTTTGTCCCCTGTGATGGCTGCCCCACAGAAGTATATGTCCTCCCGAGACAAGAAATCGTGAAGCTCACCTGGTATGGAGGGCGCATGTGTGATGTGGTACACCAAAACATCATCTTCAAGGCACAGCTGAAGGACGACGGCGCGTTGGATCTTCCAAGTGGCACGCTCCATGTACTCTGCGTCGAGACCGATGACCTCCATCTCCACCATTTGGAGGGAGTTGGATACATTGTTGATCCACTTCTGAACAACCCTTGGGTGGTCGGTAACTGTGGCAACTATGCTCAACGAGCCTTGGACGAGGACATGTTGGGCGCTAAAAACCTGCATCTCGATCTCTTTCGCCATTTGGAACCGCTGGACCGGAGAGCTATGGTTCGGAGAATTAGGATTAGATGGCTAGTCTAACTGAAGAAGATGATTATTTATAGGGGCTTCGGAATTACTCTAGGAGGATGTGAAGAGGTTAAAACAATGTGAATGCAGTGTGGTTTGAATGCAAATGAAGATGAAGGAGTAGTGAAGAAGCCGAGGAAAATCGGTTCCCGATGGAGAAGTAAATGGGAGAAGTGGCCGACATGCAGTTGATTAGACGGCTAGGTAGACTAAACGAAAAGGCTACGCGTGTAGACTGAGGAGTGGGGCCTGTCCCTGTACGTGCCCATTCTTCTAGCGCTACATGTGCCACTGGCTAGTTGAGGTCACTCTTTTGAATCACCGTGGCGAGACATTTTATGATTCCTTTTTATTTCTGGAACCCTCCTGACAGGTGGGACCTATGCAAATGGATAAAAAAAATTGTGTCGTAGCTGGTTCGGATGGATATTGGCGCGTGCGTGGGAGACACAATATTCTCTAGTTAAGGAATATGTGGTTATCCTCAAAAAACAAAAGTCCTTCTTCGCGCTTCCGCATGCATGAGAATTTGGTTCTGCTTCTAATATGGATGATACCTGGAGGATGAAGTGAACCCAGAGGCATGCTAGCACGGGAGTACTACTCATGTTCCTACTACTCCTACTACTAGTAGTAGTACAACTGTGGTACACTTGATGGTTAAAATACTATTATTCATCCGGTCCTCACAGTGAAGTGACAAGACCCTGTGCCCGAGGTGACACCAGTCCAGGCGGCGTGTTTGGGTTACCAAAGTCAGACTCACCTTGTGCACTGTGTGGTCACTGTCACCGCCGCTGTCTAGCATGCCTCGCCTCGTCTCCCTCTCCCCTAGCACCACTCCATCTCCATCTACGTCTCGCCGGAGATCCTGAGGTCACTCTTCATCATCTCACTGTGCCCCCGCGTACCCTCGCCTCGCTCGCCTCCCCCAGTACCACTATTCCCTCGCTAGCCGCTCCAGCACCGAGAGCCTTCTCCCCCATAAATCAAGCCCCCCCCCCCCCAAAACCCACCTTCCAAACTCCACCATGGCCGAACGCGAACCGCGCAGCATCCATATGAACCGTGATTGGAGCAATCTCCCCAGAGACGTCCTCGACCTCTGTTGTTCGTGTATGGATATGGTGAGCGCCCTGCGGCTGGCTGCATGCTCGAGGGGCATGCACACGGCCATCGTCGAAGCGAGGCCTAAGATTTTCAAGACACGCTGCTTGCTGCTATCTGGTCTTGCGAGATTTGCTCACCATGATACGCAGGCGTACATGATGCCCCTCGACTTCAATCCAACCTCCATTAGCCGAAACTTCTTTGCGGGTATGTAGTGGGTCACCGTACATCATTTCCCTCAACTTCGATCCGATCACCATCGCCCGAAACTTCTTCCAGGTATGTACTGGGCCGGTATTAAGACGGGAAAAAGTTGGTGCTCATGAACTTCCAGACCTCCCATGAGATTATCCTTCCTCCGTTGGATGATATAGAGTTTTACCATCGCGGTCCAAGTCATCTAGATTACGTCGTCAGTTGGACGCACCTTGTTTTGCAGAAGATTGTAATCTGCCAAGTGCCCACACGACATGCGGATTACGCAAACTTCAAGCTAATTGCCTTGTTCAACAAGGGACTCGCCTATCTTTCCGCCGGTGCCTTCGTTAGCTGGAGACAGCTTAACTCGCAGTGGATCATCGTCAAAGCTAATACACACTTCTATGATGCTATTGAACGCAATGGCATCATCTACGCGATCGACAAAGCAGATGGCACCACGTATTGCTGTGACGGCGCGTGTAAGTTGTTTCCGTCTGATGTTAATGATGATGCCATGACACTGTTTGAACTTTTTGTGATGATTGACATATCCCTGTTTGAGCAGAATTTGAGTAGAACTATGGCAATGTATTAGAGACGCCGTAAATCAGCTATATTTGGAATGAGTTAATTCATGCGATTGTGACCATGTCATTACAACCAATTTGTACCCCTGAATAATCAAACGGTTAGGAAGATATTGATATTCTCCTTATTTTATAGTGATCTATATACTATTAAATATGAGTGTGTATCAATGGCCATGTTAGTTTACTCATTTTCATGGTGTAGAAACATGCATCACACTGTTGGTTTCATCTAACCATACATTAGGGAAGTAAATGTGCATATGGAGAACTCTATATCTAGAAGTAGTGAAATCCTGTAATGCTTACCATGTGTACATACCTATGTTCGCCCTTCAGCAATCAATGGCTAGAATAATATGCTCACAAATTTTTTGCCCATAGAACATGAGTATATAACAATGCATGGTCTGTTAGTTTCCTTGAAGAATTTGTTTGTGAGGACAGAACATGATTACATAACATGCATGACATGGTAGTTTCCTGTGAAGAATCGATTGTGAGATAACATGAGTATAACCATGCATGGCACTTATATATTTTCGAACCCAGTATACATTTCCCTGTATTTTCCTTGGTTCACACTCTCTATTTCTCGGACTCAATTATCCGATTAACCAGGAGATCACCGTTGGCAAGGACCTTGATGGCAGAGAGGCTCTGTTTGCTATGGAAAACTGTGTCTACACGGCGAGCCCTAGGAGTTCGGGAGCAAACTCCCCTGATTGTCAATGATACAGCCTGCAGCCAAAAGAAGGTGAGAATGACAAAGGCATCTGGATTAACTTTGATCCTTGGATGTGTCGAGTCTGACAGGCAGTGATGTGGTTCAAGCCTTCAGGTTGATAGGTAATTGGGCTGTTGCATCGAAAGGGTGGAGTACTGGTGTCTCCGGGTCACTGGTGACTGAACCGGGGTTGCAAATTATGATTGTGTTGGATCATCCCTCTTCGAAGGACTTGTTGTCTTTGCTGCTTGTTCTGGATGGGTAGTTCTCTCTTTTGTTATGCATATTCCTTGTGATTGGTCATCCTCGTCTATGTCACTCTTACTACGTAATAGTTGCCTCTATTTAGAATGTCATTCTCGTTTGGATCACGAGAGTCTGAGCACTGCAGATGGGTGCGTTTTGGTGGTGTAGCAAGACTTCTTATGAACTATCATGTCTTGTTGTTTATGTCAGTAGCAGTCACTAGTCAGTGTTTGAATGTTGTATATATCGTTGTTTCGAACTGTTTATTGTCTCGAACTGCTGGTGGGCTAAATGAGGGCATCACCATTCTCCAATGTTCAGAGTATATCTCCTTTTTTTCAAGTTATAATTTGAGCTCAGTGTCTTTTCGATGATGTACACTTGTTTGGGCCAGTGAGGTGTCGTTGAATATGGGCCAAGTAGTAACGCAATGCGAAATAGGTCAATTATGACTCTCAGGTCGGGCTCTCAAAAGATCCTAAAAAAAGGCCGGGCTCTCAAAAAAAGAAAGAATAGGGACTCTTAGGCCGACATGTGGGCGCCACCGGTGTTTTCGTGCGCTTGCGCGTCGAGAGCATATTGGCGCGTGTTTGAAATTCATGCTACCTTTTCATCCCCAATCTCCTGCCCCTGCCCCCACCTCTGGAATCTCGATTCCTACTCCAGTTCCCCCAAATCCCCCTCCTGTACTCCCTGTACTCAAGCACACTATCATGTTGCCGGTCAACTGTTGGGGATCATTGCAGAAATTAAAAAAAATTCTACACATCACCAAGATCAATCTATGGAGAGACTAGCAATGAGAGAGACGGGAGTGAATCTTCATACCCTTGAAGATCGCGATGCGGAAGCGTTACAAGAACGCGGATGAAGGAGTCGTACTCGCAGCGATTCAGATCGCGGTTGATTCCGATCTAAGCGCCGAACAACGGCGCCTCCGCGTTCAACACAAGTACAACCCAGGGACGTCTCCTCCTTCTTGATCCAGCAAGGGGAGAGGAGAAGTTGAGGGAGAGCTCCGGAAGCACGACGGTGTGGTGGTGGAGCTTGCAGTTCTCCGGCAGGGCTTCGCCAAGCACTACGGAGGAGGAGGAGGTGTTGGGGAGGGAGAGGGCTGCGCCAGCGGAAGGGCTGCGGCTCCCATGCGCCTCCCCACTATATATAGGGGTGGAGGGGGCTGGTTTCTTTCCCTCCAAGTCCATTGGGGTGTTGGCAAAGGTGTGGGAAAGAAATCCCATCATTTCCCTTCCCCGCCGATTGTTATCCCCCTTTTTTAGGGATCTTGATCTTATCCCTTCGGGATATGATCTTATTCCTTCTAAGGGGGGGGGGATCTTGGTGCGCCTTGACCAGGGGTGTGGGGCCTTGCCCCCACTACCCACGTTCATGTGGGTCCCCCCATGCAGGTGGGCCCCACTTCGGAACCTTCTAGAACCTTCCCGGTACAATACCGAAAAATCCCGAACATTTTCCGGTGGCCAAAATAGGACTTCCCATATATAAATCTTTACCTCCGGACCATTCCGGAGCTCCTCGTGACGTCCAGGATCTCATCCGGGACTCCGAACAACTTTCAGTTAACCGCATACTAATATCTCTACAACTCTAGCGTCACCGAACCTTAAGTGTGTAGACCCTACGGGTTCGGGAGACATGCAGACATGACCGAGATGACTCTCCGGTCAATAACCAACAGCGGGATCTGGATACCCATGTAGGCTCCCACATGTTCCACAATGATCTCATCGGATGAACCACGATGTCAAGGATTCAATCAATCCCGTATACAATTCCCTTTGTCAATCGGTACGTTACTTGCCCGAGATTCGATTGTCGGTATCCCAATACCTTGTTCAATCTCGTTACCGGCAAGTCACTTTACTCGTACCGTAATGCATGATCCCGTGACCAAACACTTGGTCACATTGAGCTCATTATGATGATGCATTACCGAGTGGGCCCAGAGATACCTCTCCGTCATACGGAGTGACAAATCTCAGTCTCGATTCGTGCCAACCCAACAGACACTTTCGGAGATACCCGTAGTGCACCTTTATAGCCACCCAGTTACGGTGTGATGTTTGGCACACCCAAAGCACTCCTATGATATCCGGGAGTTGCACTATCTCATGGTCTAAGGAAATGATACTTGACATTTGGAAAAGCTCTAGCAAACGAACTACACGATCTTGTGCTATGCTTAGGATTGGGTCTTGTCCATCACATCATTCTCCTAATGATGTGATCCCGTTATCAATGATATCCAATGTCCATAGCACTACTAGAAAAAGGCTTACCAGTGGCACACCAGTTTTGCCTACTAATGGCGCACTACTAGTGCGCCACTAGCACCACGCCACTAGTATTTTTTACTAATGGCGCACCACTAGTGCGCCATTAGTATCTGGTATACTAATGGCGCACCAGGCAGTGCGCCATTAGTATAGGCCACGGTGCGCCATTAGTATGCCTCCCAGGGGGCCATATTTACCCATGTGCCTAGCCATACTAATGGCGCACCGCGTGGTGATGCGCCATTAGTATCCTTTGGCATACTAATGGCGCACTGCGGGGTGATGCGCCATTAGTATCCTTTGGCATACTAATGGCGCACTGCGGTGTGATGCGCCATTAGTATGTATATTAGGGATTATTTTTTTTTCTTTTCTGATTTTTGCACATATTACAAAATATATTATTGGACAGAATATAAGCAGCACCACACAGCAACAGCAGATTCATCGAATACAATAGAAGATTAGTCTCCGAATACAATTCATCATATTAGTCTCCGAATTCAAAAGACCGAACAAAGATAGAACATTACAAGTCTCGAGACCGCGAGTAGCGAGTTTGTCGAAAGTAATACTAATCCTAACAAGTCCTACTAATCATCATCATACAACTTCTACTCGTTATTAATAACAAGTCAACTTTTTTTGTTGCATCTAATAATTTTTTAGAAAATGAATATGAATATGAAACAGTAATATTTTTTTATAAAAACAGTAATAATATTTATGAATATGAAAAAAATCATCAAATTTATTATTTGAAAATATAATCAAATTTGTTTTTTTTGCAAGTTTAGTTGCATTCATTAGTAGTTTTGCAAAAAAAAAGACACTAATGGCGCAGCAGGGAACAGTGCGCCATTAGTAGTTTTGCAAAAAAATAAAAAATAAAAAAATATAGTAGTGGCGCACTATGTGGCTGGTGCGCCATTACTAGTTAGAACTAGTAATGGCGCACTGTGCCCCGGTGCGCCATTAGTATGTTTGGAAAAAAAATTAAAAAAAATTTGTTACTAATGGCGCACCGTGTGTCTGGTGCGCCATTAGTGTCTTTCACACTAATGGCGCACCAGCACATGGTGCGCCACTGCTATATAGCAATGGCGCACCACATGTCTGGTGCGCCATTAGTGGCCATTCCATCTATAACCCTTTTCCTAGTAGTGTAGTCACGAAACCATGACTATCTGTTGATCAACGAGCTAGTCAACTAGAGGCTCACTAGGGACATGTTGTGGTCTATGTATTCACACATGTATTACGATTTTCGGATAACACAATTATAGCATGAACAATAGACAATTATCATGAACAAGGAAATATAATAATAACCATTTTATTATTGCCTCTAGGGCATATTTCCAACAGTCTCCCACTTGCACTAGAGTCAATAATCTAGTTCACATCACAATGTGATTGTAATGAATCCAACACCGATGGGGTTTGATCATATCTTGCTTGTGAGAGAGGTTATTAGTCAATGGGTCTGAACCTTTCAGATCCGTGTGTGCTTTACAAATCTCTATGTCATCTTGTAGATGCAGCTACCATGCGCTACTTGGAGCTATTCCAAATAATTGCTCTACTATATGAATCCGGTTTACTACTCAGAGTCATCCGGATTAGTGTCAAAGTTTGCATCGACGTAACCCTTTACGATGAACTCTTTTACCACCTCCATAATCGAGAAAATTCCTTAGTCCACTAGTTACTAAGGATAAGTTTGACCGTTGTCATGTGATCCATTCCTGGATCACTCTTGTACCCCTTGATTGACTCATGGCAAGGCACACTTCAGGTGCGGTACACAGCATAGCATGCTGTAGAGCCTACATCTAAAGCATAGGGGGCAACCTTTGTCCTTTCTCACTGTTCTACCGTGGTCAGATCTTGAGTCTTACTCAATGCTCACACCTTATAACACAGCCAAGAACTCCTTCTTTGCTGATCTATTTGAAGTCCTTCAAAATCTTGTCACGGTATGTATTCATTTGAAAGTACTATTAAGCGTTTTTGATCTATCCTTATAGATCTTGATGCTCAATGTTCAAGTAGCTTAATCCAGGTTTTCCATTGAAAAACACTTTTCAAATAACCCTGTATGCTTTCCAGAAATTCTACATCATTTCTGATCAAGAATATGTCAACAACATATACTCATCAGAAATTTTATAGTGCTTCCACTCACTTCTTTGGAAATACAAGTTTCTCATAAACTTTGTATAAATCCAAAATCTTTGATCATTTCATCAAAGCGTATATTCCAACTCCGAGATGTTTACTCCGGTCCTTAGAAGGATTGCTGGAGCTTTGCATACTTGTTAGCATCTTTTAGGATTGACAAAAACCTTCTGGTTGTATCACATACAATCTTTCCTCAAGAAAATTGTCGAGGAAACAATGTTTTGACATCCTATCTGCAAGATTTCATAAATAATGCAGTAACTGCTAATACAATTCCAACAGACTCTTAGCATCGCTACGAGTGAGAAAGTCTCACCGTAGTCAACTCCTTGAACTTGTCGGAAAACATCTTAACGACAAGTCGAGCTTTCTTAATGGTGATACTTACCATCATTGTTCGTCTTCCTTTTAAAATCCATCTGTACCTAATAGCCTTACGACCATCAAGTAGTTCTTCCAAAGTTTATACTTTGTTTTCACATATGGATCCTCTCGGATTTTATGGCCTCGAGCCATTTGTCGGAATCCGGGCCCACCATCGCTTCTCCATAGCTTGTAGGTTCATTGTTGTCTAGCAACATGACCTCCAAGACATGATTACGTACCACTCTGAAATAGTACGCATCCTTGTCGACCTATGACGTTTGGTAGTGACTTGATCCGAAGTTTCCTGATCACTATCATCAGCTTCCACTTCAATTGGTGTAGGCGCTACAGGAACAACTTCCTGTGCCCTGCTACACACTGGTTGAAGTGACGGTTCAATAACCTCATCAAGTCTCCACCATCCTCCCACCCAATTCTTTCGGGAGAAACTTTTCCTCGAGAAAGGACCCATTTCTAGAAACAATCACTTTTGCTTCCAGATCCAAAATAGGAGGTATACCCAACTGTTTTGGGTGTCCTATGAAGATGCATTTATCCGCTTTGGGTTCGAGCTTATCAGGCTAAACCTTTTTCACATAAGCGTCGCAGCCCCAAACTTTTAAGAAATGATAGCTTAGGTTTCTCTAAACCATAGTTCATACGGTGTCATCTCAATGGAATTATGTGGTGCCCTATTTAAAGTGAATGCGGTTGTCTCTAATGCCTAACCCATAAACGATAGTGGTTATTCGATAAGAGACATCATGGTATGCACCACATCCAATAGGGTGCATCTATGATGTTCAGACACACCATCACACTATGGAGTTCCAGGCGGCATTAGTTGTGAAACAATTTCCACAATGTCTTAATTGTGTACCAAACACGTAACTCAGATATTCATCTCTATGATCATATCATAGACATTTTATCCTCTTGTCACGACGATCTTCAACTTCACTCTTAAATTACTTCAACCTTTCAATAATTCAGACTTGTGTTTCATCAAGTAAATATACTTAGAATCTACTCAAATCATCTGTGAAGCAAGAGCATAAGGATATTCACTTCTCCTCTCCCCTTGTTGGATCAAGAAGGAGGAGACGTCCCCGGGCTGTACGTGTGTTGAACACGGAGGCGCCGTTGTTCGGCGCTTAGATCGGAATCAACCGCGATGTCGGGGATTCAATTAATCCTGTATACAATTCCCTTTGTCAATCGGTATGTTACTTGCCCGAGATTCGATCGTCGGTATCCCAATACCTCGTTCAATCTCGTTACTGGCAAGTCACTTTACTCGTTTCGTAATGCATGATCCCGCGACTAACTACTTAGTCACATTGAGCTCATTATGATGATGCATTACCGAGTGGGCCCAGAGATACCACTCCGTCATACGGAGTGACAAATCCCAGTCTCGATTTGTGCCAACCCAATAGACACTTTCGGAGATACATGTAGTGCACCTTTATAGCCACCCAGTTACGTTGTGACGTTTGGTACACCTAAAGCATCCCTACGGTATCCGGGAGTTGCACAATCTCATGGTCTAAGGAAATGATACTTGACATTAGAAAAGCTTCTAGCAAACAAACTACACGATCTTGTGCTATGCTTAGGATTGGGTCTTGTCCATCACATCATTCTCCTAATGATGTGATCCCGTTATCAATGACATCTAATGTCCATGGTCAGGAAACCATAACCATCTATTGATCAACGAGATAGTCAACTAGAGGCTCACTAGGGACATGTTGTGGTCTATGTATTCACACACGTATTACGGTTTCCAGTTAATACAATTATAGCATGAACAATAGACAATTATCATGAATAAGGAAATACAGTAATAACCATTTTATTATTGCCTCTAGGGCATATTTCCAACATCAACACGGATCTCCGAGCCGGAGATCCTGAGGTCCGTCCTGCCTTCGGGCGCTGCATGCTGTCACTCAACAGTGGCATGGCGGCACTTGACGACCAGTTTGCCGGCATAGTGCTGATGGCAACCATCAATGGCGACCGGCCTCCCGTCTCGCCGGACGACCTTGTCAAAACTCTTGGCATTGCGCACGGCATCCAAATAAGTGACTTGCTCGTCGAAGTCTGTCCGCCACCGGCTGATTTATTTGTCAGGTTCCGGACAACTTTCGACTGCAGTCATGTGTCCGAATTTTCCCGACGTCTGTTCTGCGATGGCGCACTGGTGAGCTTTGATCGGTGGCACCCAGGATGGGGCTCGGTGCCCTCTGAGCTTGAGTTTTTAACAAGGCTTACCTTCCACGGCATGCCTCGACGTGCTTGGAACAATGAGTCCATGAATGAGCTTATCAACAACCTTGGAGGTGAGCTCGTAAGTATGTTTGTTCCTCCATACAGCTGGGCTCTGACGGTTATGGCATGGATGAAGAAGTCGTCCACCATACCGAAGGTGATTGGTGTTGAGATACCGGTGCAGGAACCGGGGTTGTACTATTCGTTGCCACCAAGGCCGCCGCGGACCACGTTAGGGATGTACCTGTATCGAGTGTTCGTGCATGTCGAAGAAGTGGTCAATCCATCAATCGAAGTCCTGCCGCCGCCGCTGGTGCCCGGGTCCGTCGACGATGTCCATTACAGGAGTCAACGTCAGACCTTCCCCGTGTTGCTTGGAACAATGGATGGCACAGGGCCTACTCCATCGCACGGCAGAGGCCACTGCTTCTTTGGGAGAAGAGGCAGGGCTGGCTGCCTAGATGTGCTCTAATTTGAGGTAACAACTGAATCTTGTCAGATACTGTACTAGTTAAATCCGAGCTATGGGTGTGAAGCACTGATGTGCCAATACATTTGATTGTGACCTGTTGTATTTTTTTTACCTGAACTTTTTTTAGAAAGGGTTGTACGTCAACTTAATGTTCTAGCAGAACTTATATATTGTGTTGTCTATCTATTTTCTTTGCACAGCATTCAAGATATTTCCCATCATTGATAAAGACGATGAACCATTATGTACGAGTTCGTTGGTTTCAACGTAGCCCTACCCGTAGCGATCCACTGCTTCCACCCTGATTGTGCCGCCTGCGTGAAATTTTTGTATGCAAGTTTAGTGTGCTATGATGTTCTATATGATTGTGTCAAGTATATAAGTTTTTGCTGAGCATCATCAATGCATATGGCTGAAAGATGTATTTACGAGCATCGACCGATGGGTCTCTCTCTCTCTCACACACACACACACGCACAAGTGGGACATATTGAATTATTTCTTCGCTCGTGACAAATTTTAATTAGGTTCCACTCTACTCTATATTTTTTCTTAAGTTATTAATTGAGCTCAGTGACTTCAAAAAGTTTTATAGAAGCCTTGTTTGGGCCTTTCCGGCGTCGCTGAATGTGGGCTCAGTAGCCATGTAAGTTGTACTGTACTACACATGCCTTTTTTTCAACATCAGCAATGCAACTGGGCCGACAGTTGAACACAATCCGGGTCAACTTGTTATTCTCCGCCCCACTGGGCTGCAAATCTTTCCTAGGAGGGATGCATTAGGCTTAACAAGAAAATGGGCTTAAACAAATAATAAATGGAATGTAATTATAAAAACTGGGCAGTAACTATAAAAAATGCACCAAACACGTAATTAGTTTATAAAATATTATTTTTGGATTTTGAAAATTTTAATTTCGTTAATTGTTGCGCGCGCAATGTTTCGTTGGATTTTTACGTAATACAAATTTATATTGAAAGTGTATTTAATCTGACTAGAAATTTCCGGATAAAAATATTTCGGATCCCATCAAAATGTGGGAAATTTTATTGAATTCTATTTTGAACGGTTGGTTGAAATTATTAATCGTTGTCCTAGCTAGAAAATGGGTTGTACTTTAACAAACTGTAAATGGGCTGTAGTAAATTCCATTAGAATTCAAAAATGGGCTGTATATTCTTAAAAATCACAAATGGGCTATATGTTCTCTGCCACACACTTGTGGGACTACTAAGTTGACGTGTCCCCTAAAAAACTAAGTTGACGCGTATGCATGGCTTTGTCAACTTATAGTCAACACACGATTCTAGCAGCAATGGCCGTTGGATGTCCATCCAACGGATATCGTGCTTCTTCTTAAATCTCGGATATTCTTGTTGGAAATATGCCCTAGAGGCAATAATAAAATGGTTATTATTATATTTCCTTGTTCATGATAATTTTCTATTGTTCATGCTATAATTGCGTTATCCGGAAATCGTAATACATGTGTGAATACATAGACCACAACATGTCCCTAGTGAGCCTCTAGTTGACTAGCTCGTTGATCAACAGATAGTCATGGGTTCCTGACTATGGACATTGGATGTCATTGATAACGGGATCACATCATTAGGAGAATGATGTGATGGACAAGACCCAATCCTAAGCATAGCACAAGATCATGTAGTTCGTTTGCTAGAGCTTTTCCAAATGTCAAGTATCATTTCCTTAGACCATGAGATTGTGCAACTCCCGGATACCATAGGAGTGCTTTGGGTGTGCCAAACGTCACAACGTAACTGGGTGGCTATAAAGGTGCACTAGTATCTCCGAAAGTGTCTGTTGGGTTGGCACGAATCGAGACTGAGATTTGTCACTCCGTATGACGGAGAGGTATCTCTGGGCCCACTCGGTAATGCATCATCATATTGAGCTCAATGTGACCAAGTGTTTGGTCACAGGATCATGCATTACGGTACGAGTAAAGTGACTTGCCGGTAACGAGATTGAACAAGGTATTGGGATACCGACGATCGAATCTCGGGCAAGTAACGTACCGATTGACAAAGGGAATTGTATACGAGATTGATTGAATCCTTGACATCGTAGTTCATCCGATGAGATCTTCGTGGAACATGTGGGAGCCTACATGGGTATCCAGATCCAGCTGTTGGTTATTGACCGGAGAGTCGTCTCGGTCATGTCTGCATGTCTCCCGAACCCGTAGGGTCTACACACTTAAGGTTCGGTGACCCTAGAGTTGTAGAGATATTAGAATGCGGTTAACCGAAAGTTGTTCGGAGTCCCGGATGAGATCTCGGACGTCACGAGGAGTTCCAAAATGGTTCGGAGGTAAAGATTTATATATGGGAAGTCCTATTTTGGCCACCGGAAAATGTTCGGGATTTTTCGGTATTGTACCGGGAAGGTTCTAGAAGGTTCCGAAGTGGGGCCCACCTGCATGGGGGGACCCACATGAACGTGGGTAGTGGGGGCAAGGCTCCACACCCCTGGTCAAGGCACACCAAGATCCCACCTTAGAAGGAATAAGATCATATCCCGAAGGGATATGATCAAGATCCCTAAAAAAGGGGGATAACAATCGGTGGGGAAGGGAAATGATGGGATTTCTTTCCCCCACCTTTCCCCCACCTTTGCTAACGCCCCAATGGACTTGGAGGGCAAGAAACCAGCCCCCTCCACCCCTATATATAGTGGGGAGGCGCATGGGAGCAGCACCCCAAACCCCTGGCGCCTCCCTCTCCCTCCCGTGACACCTCTCCCTCTCGCTGAGCTTGGCGAAGCCCTGCCGAGATCCCCGCTGCTTCCACCACCACGCCGTCGTGCTGCTGGATCTCCATCAACCTCTCCCTCCCCTTGCTGGATCAAGAAGGAGGAGACGTCTTCCCCAACCGTACGTGTGTTGAACGCGGAGGTGCCGTCCGTTCGGCGCTCGGTCATCGGTGATTTGGATCACGACGAGTACGACTCCATCAACCCCGTTCACTTGAAAGCTTCCGCTCACGATCTACAAGGGTATGTAGATGCACTCTTTTCCCTCTCGTTGCTAGAAGACTCCATAGATTTCTCTTGGTGATGCGTAGAATTTTTTTAAATTTCTGCAACGATCTACAACAGTGGCATCATGAGCTAGGTCTATGCGTAGTTTCTATGCACGAGTAGAACACAAAGCAGTTGTGGGCGTCGATATTGTCAATTTACTTGCCGTTACTAGCCTTATCTTGATTCGGCGGCATCGTGGGATGAAGCGGCCCGGACCGACCTTACACGTACGCTTACGTGAGAGAGGTTCCACCGACTGACATGCACTAGTTGCATAAGGTGGCTAGCGGGTGTCTGCCTCTCCCACTTTAGTCGGATTGGATTCGATGAAAAGGGTCCTTATGAAGGGTAAATAGAAATTGGCATATCACGTTGTGGTTTTACGTAGGTAAGAAACGTTCTTGCTAGAAACCTATAAAAGCCACGTAAAAACACGCAACAACAATTAGAGGACGTCTAACTTGTTTTTGCAGCATATGCCTTGTGATGTGATATGGCCAAAAGGATGTGATGAATGAAATATATGTGATGTATGAGATTGATCATGTTCTTGTAATAGGAATCACGACTTGCATGTCGATGAGTATGACAACCGGCAGGAGCCATAGGAGTTGTCTTTATTTTTGTATGACATGCGTGTCATTGAATAACGCCATGTAAATTACTTTACTTTATTGCTAAACACGTTAGCCATAGAAGTAGAAGTAATCGTTGGCGTGACAACTTCATGAAGACACGATGATGGAGATAATGATGATGGAGATCATGGTGTCATGCCGGTGACAAAGATGATCATGGCGCCCCGAAGATGGAGATCAAAGGAGCAATATGATACTGGCCATATCATGTCACTATTTGATTGCATGTGATGTTTATCATGTTTTACATCTTATTTGCTTAGAACGACGGTAGCTTAAATAAGATGATACCTCGCAATAATTTCAAGAAAGTGTTCCCCCTAACTATGCACCGTTGCGAAGGTTCGTTGTTTCGAAGCACCACGTGATGATCGGGTGTGATAGATTCTAATGTTCAAATACAACGGGTGTAAGCCAGATTTACACACGCAATACACTTAGGTTGACTTGACGAGCCTAGCATGTACAGACATGGCCTCGGAACACGGAAGACCGAAAGGTCGAGCATGAGTCGTATAGAAGATACGATCAAAATGAAGATGTTCACTGATGTTGACTAGTCCGTCTCACGTGATGATCGGACACGGCCTAGTTGACTCGGATCATGTTTCACTTAGATGACTAGAGGGATGTCTATCTGAGTGGGAGTTCATTGAATAATTTGATTAGATGAACTTAATTATCGTGAACTTAGTCTAAAATCTTTACAATATGTCTTGTAGATCAAATGGCCCACGCTAATGTTGCCCTCAACTTCAACGCGTTCCTAGAGAAAACCAAGCTGAAAGATGATGGCAGAACTATACGGACTGGGTCCGGAACCTGAGGATCATCCTCATAGCTGCCAAGAAAGATTATGTCCTAGAAGCACCGCTAGGTGACGCACCCATCCCAGAGAACCAAGACGTTATGAACGCTTGGCAGCAGCGTGCTAATGATTACTCCCTCGTTCAGTGCGGCATGCTTTACATCTTAGAACCGGGGCTCCAAAAGCGTTTTGAGCAACACGGAGCATATGAGATGTTCGAAGAGCTGAAAATGGTTTTCCAAGCTCATGCCCGGGTCGAGAGATATGAAGTCTCCGATAAGTTCTTCAGTTGTAAGATGGAGGAAAATAGTTCTGTCAGTGAGCACATACTCAAAATGTCTGGGTTACACAACCGCTTGACTCAGCTGGGAGTTAATCTCCCGGATGACGCGATCATTGACAGAATCCTTCAGTCGCTTCCACCGAGCTACAAGAGCTTTGTGATGAACTTCAATATGCAGGGGATGGAAAAGACCATTCCTGAGGTATATTCAATGCTGAAATCAGCGGAGGTGGAGATCAAAAAGGAACATCAAGTGTTGATGGTGAATAAAACCACTAAGTTCAAGAAAGGCAAGGGTAAGAAGAACTTCAAGAAGGACGGCAAGGGAGTTGCCGCGCCCGGTAAGCCAGTTGCCGGGAAGAAGCCAAAGAATGGACCCAAGCCTGAGACTGAGTGCTTTTATTGCAAGGGAAGTGGTCACTGGAAGCGGAACTGCCCCAAGTACTTAGCAGACAAGAAGGCCGGCAACACGAAAGGTATATGTGATATACATGTTATTTATGTGCACCTTACCAGCACTCGTAGTAGCTCCTGGGTATTTGATACCGGTGCGGTTGCTCATATTTGTAACTCAAAGCAGGAGCTGTGGAATAAATGGAGACTGGCAAAGGATGAGGTGACGATGCGCGTCGGGAATGGTTCCAAGGTCGATGTGATCGCCGTCGGCACGCTACCTCTACATTTACCTACGGGATTAGTTTTAAACCTCAATAATTGTTATTTAGTGCCAGCTTTGAGCATGAACATTGTATCAGGATCTCGTTTAATTCGAGATGGCTACTCATTTAAATCCGAGAATAATGGTTGTTCTATTTATATGAGAGATATGTTTCATGGTCATGCCCCGCTGGTTAATGGTTTATTCTTAATGAATCTCGAACGTAGTGTTACACATATTCATAGTGTGAATACCAAAAGATGTAAGGTTGATAATGATAGTCCCACATACATGTGGCACTGCCGTCTTGGTCACATTGGTGTCAAACGCATGAAGAAGCTCCATGCAGATGGACTTTTGGAGTCTCTTGATTACGAATCATTTGACACGTGCGAATCCTGCCTCATGGGTAAGATGACCAAGACTCCGTTCTCCGGAACAATGGAGCGAGCAACCAACTTATTGGAAATCATACATACTGATGTGTGCGGTCCAATGAGTGTTGAGGCTCGCGGTGGCTATCGTTATGTTCTCACTCTCACTGATGACTTGAGTAGATATGGGTATGTCTACCTAATGAAACACAAGTCTGAGACCTTTGAAAAGTTCAAGGAATTTCAGAGTGAGGTTGAGAATCAACGTGACAGGAAAATAAAGTTCTTACGATCAGATCATGGAGGGGAATATTTGAGTCACGAATTTGGCACACACTTAAGGAAATGTGGAATAGTTTCACAACTCACGCCGCCTGGAACACCTCAGCGAAATGGTGTGTCCGAACGTCGTAATCGCACTCTATTGGATATGGTGCGATCTATGATGTCTCTTACCGATCTACCGCTCTCATTTTGGGGCTATGCTTTAGAGACTGCCGCATTCACTTTAAATAGGGCTCCGTCGAAATCCGTTGAGACGACACCGTATGAATTATGGTTTGGGAAGAAACCTAAGCTGTCGTTTCTAAAAGTTTGGGGATGCGATGCTTATGTCAAGAAACTTCAACCTGAAAAGCTCGAACCCAAGTCGGAAAAATGCGTCTTCATAGGATACCCTAAGGAAACCATTGGGTATACCTTCTACCTCAGATCCGAAGGCAAGATCTTTGTTGCCAAGAACGGGTCCTTTCTGGAGAAAGAGTTTCTCTCGAAAGAAGTAAGTGGGAGGAAAGTGGAACTTGATGAAGTACTACCTCTTGAACCGGAAAGTAGCGCAGCTCAGGAAGATGTTCCTGTGGTGCCTGCACTGACTAGAAAGGAAGCTAATGATGATGATCAAGGTACTTCGGATCAAGTTACTACTGAACTTCGTAGGTCCACGAGGACACGTTCCACACCAGAGTGGTATGGCAACCCTGTCCTGGAAATCATGTTGTTAGACAATGGTGAACCTTCGAACTATGAAGAAGCAATGGCGGGCCCAGATTCCAACAAATGGCTTGAAGCCATGCAATCCGAGATAGGATCCATGTATGAAAACAAAGTGTGGACTTTGACAGACTTGCCCGATGATCGGCGAGCGATAGAAAACAAATGGATCTTTAAGAAGAAGACAGACGCGGATGGTAATGTTACCATCTATAAAGCTCGACTTGTCGCTAAGGGTTATCGACAAGTTCAAGGGGTTGACTACGATGAGACTTTCTCACCCGTAGCGAAGCTGAAGTCCGTCCAAATCATGTTAGCAATTGCCGCATACTATGATTATGAGATATGGCAAATGGACGTCAAAACGGCATTCCTTAACGGCTTTCTTAAGGAAGAATTGTAATGATGCAGCCAGAAGGTGTTGTCGATCCTAAGAATTCTAACAAGGTATGCAAGCTCCAGCGCTCCATCTATGGGCTGGTGCAAGCATCTCGGAGTTGGAACATTCGATTTGATGAGATGATCAAAGAGTTTGGGTTTACACAGACTTATGGAGAAGCCTGTGTTTACAAGAAAGTGAGTGGGAGCTCTGTAGCATTTCTCATATTATATGTGGATGACCTACTGTTGATGGGAAATGATATAGAATTCTTGGGAAGCATAAAGGCCTACTTGAACAAGTGTTTTTCAATGAAGGACCTTGGAGAAGCTGCTTATATATTAGGCATCAAGATCTATAGAGATAGATCAAGACGCCTCATTGGTCTTTCACAAAGTACGTACCTTGACAAGATATTGAAGAAGTTCAATATGGATCAGTCCAAGAAGGGGTTCTTGCCTGTATTGCAAGGTGTGCAATTGAGCACGGCTCAATGCCCGACCACGGCAGAAGATAGAGAAAAGATGAGTGTCGTCCCCTATGCCTCGGCCATAGGGTCTATTATGTATGCCATGCTGTGTACCAGACCTGATGTAAACCTTGCCGTAAGTTTGGTAGGAAGGTACCACAGTAATCCCGGCATGGAACACTGGACATCGGTCAAGAATATCCTGAAGTACCTGAAGAGGACTAAGGATATGTTTCTCGTTTATGGAGGTGACGAAGAGCTCGTCGTAAAGGGTTACGTCGATGCTAGTTTCGACACAGATCTGGATGACTCTAAGTCACAAACCGGATACGTGTATATTTTGAATGGTGGGGTAGTAAGCTGGTGCGGTTGCAAGCAAAGCGTTTTGGCGTGATCTACATGTGAAGCGGAATACATGGCGGCCTCAGAGGCAGCACAAGAAGCAATCTGGGTGAAGGAGTTCATTACCGACCTAGGAGTTATTCCCAATGCGTCGGGCCCGATGACTCTCTTATGTGACAACACTGGAGCTCTTGCCCTTGCCAAGGAGCCCAGGTTTCACAGGAAGACCAGGCATATCAAGCGTCGCTTCAACTCCATTCGTGAAAATGTTCAAAATGGAGACATAGATATTTGTAAAGTACATACAGACCAAAATGTAGCAGATCCGTTGACTAAACCTTTCCCTAGAGCAAAACATGATCAACACCAGAACTCTATGGGTGTTCGATTCATCACAATGTAACTAGATTATTGACTCTAGTGCAAGTGGGAGACTGTTGGAAATATGCCCTAGAGGCAATAATAAAATGGTTATTATTATATTTCCTTGTTCATGATAATTGTCTATTGTTCATGCTATAATTGTGTTATCCGAAAATCGTAATACATGTGTGAATACATAGACCACAACATGTCCCTAGTAAGCCTCTAGTTGACTAGCTCGTTGATCAACAGATAGTCATGATTTCCTAACTATGGACATTGGATGTCATTGATAACGGGATCACATCATTAGGAGAATGATGTGATGGACAAGACCCAATCCTAAGCATAACACAACATCGTGTAGTTCATTTACTAGAGCTTTTCCAAATGTCAAGTATCATTTCCTTAGACCATGAGATTGTGCAACTCTCGGATACCATAGGAGTGCTTTGGGTGTGCCAAACGTCAAAACGTAACTGGGTGGCTATAAAGGTGCACTACGGGTATCTCCGAAAGTGTCTGTTGGGTTGGCACGAATCGAGACTGGGATTTGTCACTCCGTATGACGGAGAGGTATCTCTGGGCCCACTCGGTAATGCATCATCATAATGAGCTCAATGTGACCAAGTGTTTGGTCACGGGATCATGCATTACGGTACGAGTAAAGTGACTTGCCGGTAACGAGATTGAACAAGGTATTGGGATACCGACGATCGAATCTCGGGCAAGTAACGTACCGATTGACAAAGGGAATTGTATACGGGATTGCTTGAATCCTCGACATCGTGGTTCATCCGATGAGATCATCGTGGAACATGTGGGAGCCTACATGGGTATCCAGATCCCGTTGTTGGTTATTGACCGGAGAGTCGTCTCGGTCATGTCTGCATGTCTCCCGAACCCGTAGGGTCTACACACTTAAGGTTCGGTGATGCTAGAGTTGTAGAGATATTAGTATGCGGTTAACCGAAAGTTGTTCGGAGTCCCGGATGAGATCCCGGACGTCACGAGGAGTTCCGAAATGGTCCGGAGGTAAAGATTTATATATGGGAAGTCCTATTTTGGCCACCGGAAAATGTTCGGGATTTTTCGGTATTGTACCGGGAAGGTTCTAGAAGGTTCTGAAGTGGGGCCCACCTGCATGGGGGGACCCACATGAACGTGGGTAGTGGGGGCAAGGCCCCACACCCCTGGTCAAGGCGAACCAAGATCCCACCTTAGAAGGAATAAGATCATATCCCGAAGGGATAAGATCAAGATCCCTAAAAAAGGGGGGTAACTATCGGTGGGGAAGGGAAATGATGGGATTTCTTTCCCCAACCTTTGCCAACGCCCCAATGGACTTGGAGGGCAAGAAACCAGCCCCCTCCACCCCTATATATAGTGGGGAGGCGCATGGGAGCAGCACCCCAAACCCCTGGCGCCTCCCTCTCCCTCCCGTGACACCTCTCCCTCTCGCTGAGCTTGGCGAAGCCCTGCCGAGATCCCCGCTGCTTCCACCAACACGCCGTCGTGCTGCTGGATCTCCATCAACCTCTCCCTCCCCTTGCTGGATCAAGAAGGAGGAGACGTCTTCCCCAACCGTACGTGTGTTGAACGCGGAGGTGCCGTCCGTTCGGCGCTCGGTCATCGGTGATTTGGATCACGACGAGTATGACTCCATCAACCCCGTTCACTTGAACGCTTCCGCTCGCGATCTACAAGGGTATTTAGATGCACTCTTTTCCCTCTCGTTGCTAGAAGACTCCATAGATTGTTCTTGGTGATGCGTAGAATTTTTTTTAATTTCTGCAACGATCTACAACAATTCTAGCTTCAGCCGCCCAAAAAATGATTCCTTCCCCTGACATCTGGGGCGCACCGTTTCGGAGGCTGACCCGTGGGCCTACTAAGTTGACGCGTACCAAGAGCTTTGTCAACTTAGTCAATATAAATGATTCTAGCTGCAGTGACCGTATGATGTCCATCCAACGGCTGTCGTGCTTCTTCAACCTCTGGTCTTCTTGCTCCGGCCGCCCAAAGCAGCGCCGGTCGTGCCGCCTACTCCTGCCTCCCGTGGCCGGCTGTGCTGCCGCGAAGGCCTCACCGCCCCTACCACTCCCACCGCTAGCCAGGCCCTGCAGCGACGACAGCCTCACACCACAGCCGAACCAATAAACCCTCGTACTCCCCACCGCATGGGCAACCACTGCCAATCTTCCCCGGCTCCGTGTTGTTCCCTTCCTAGGCCTCGTCGTCGTCCACCGCCCTGGTGCTCTCGGTGTGCCGTGGTCAACGTGGTCAACGAACGACATCCATTGGACGTGGACTGTACATGGAGAGGCTGATAGCTGGGTCCGCGGCCGCAGCAAGGAAGTACCTCCTTGTTACGCGGAAAATAATGATTCCTCCACCTGACAGCAGGGACCCACCGGACGGGCCACCGTATTTCGCGAAAAAAAGTTTCCCCACTGACTGCTGGGACCCACCAGCTACATCTTCACACGCAAGGAAGTGCGTTCATATTACGGGAAAAAATTGATTCACCCCCTGACTGCTGGGACCCACCAGCTACATCTTCGCACGCAAGGAAGTGCCTGACAGTCGGGACCCACCTGGTCGAAGCGTACGTAGCGTTGTCATTCTGGTCGCGAACATGTACGTACATACTGCTCGATGTAGAGGCACGCACGTGTCGTAGTAGAGGCACACACGTGTCGTAGTAGAGGCGCGCACGTGTCGTAGTAGAGGCGCGCACGTAGCATGTACATGTACGTACAGCGGCCAGGGTGCAAGAAAGAAAATACGGCCACGTACGTACATACGGGCAGGGTCTTGAATGCCTACTCGCGCATACGTACGGCCAGGGCTCGTGTACATGGCCGGGTCGGAACGGAGAAACTGCGTCGTCGTCGTGTTCATGGGGAGCCAACTGGCTGGGTTGGAACGGAATGCGTCATCGTGTTCATCGGGAGCCAACCGGCTTGGACGGAACAACAGATGGAAACGAGGCCTGGCGTATCGCAAAACGGAGGAAACAGACTTCTCTTGGACCTCCTACAGTCGAAACGGGGTCCTGTTGATCGGGATGGGTGTGGCGTACCGCATAACGGAGGAAACACACTTGTGTTGGAGCGCTACGTTCGAAACGGGGGTCCTGTTCATCGGGAGGGGTTTGGCGTACCGCAAGACGGGATTCCACGGGATACTGTTCATCTCCACTGCCGACCTCCTCCAGTCTCCACAGGCTACTACTAATCCACCGTCGACCTCCTCCGACCTCCATCTGCGACTGTTCATCAACGGGCTCCTGTTCATCCAGCCTCCACTGCGCGCTCCTCCACTGGCTACTGTCGAACCAGCCCTCTCCACGGGGTCCTGTTCAACCACCCCTCCACGGGCTACTATTCATCCAGCCCTCCACCGGCTACTATTCAACCAGCCCTCCACGGGGTCCTGTTCATCCAGCCCTCCACGGGGTCCTGTTCATCCACCCCCAACCGGCTCGATCGGGGTCCTGTTCATCCAGCGGCAACGGCCACTACTGACACGGGGTCCTGTTCATCCAACCCCCCACCAGGAACTGTTCATCCAAACCCCCCAACAACACTCACTGTTCATCCAGTGAAGGAGGCAACAGGGTTCGATCGGCTTCAGTTAGCAGCAGTAGCGAAGGAATCACTCGAGTTCAGTTAACAGCAAGGGATCGATCGATCGCTCGGGTTCAGTAACGCGTAGCCTGCAGTGCAATCGCTCGGGTTCAGTTAGAGCCCAACGCCTCGCACACACGCGCGTACGTACGAGAGAAACGCGTATCGCTCGGCCCCCGACCACCCACCGTAACCGGGAACTCCCCCGATATTTTCCTCGCCCTCGCTTCTACCATGGTTTTTTCCATCATGGATGGCCCAAAGAATATCATGCAGCCACGTCTCCGGCCTGCCCTGGACGAAAAGCCCATTTTTTGTCATAGAAGTAGGAGCCCACCACATCTATGATGATATCAGGTTTTGTCACAATTATCATCATAGAAGTGTCATAAGCATGACAGGAAAAAATTTCATTCGGCCCAAAATGTCACGGACGTGTCTTATTTTTGAGGTGCATTGCCCCATATGTAGAAAGGGTCGAAGCGCGGATCTTTACCAATGACATATGTACCTAAAAGCACTAAGTTAATATTAGAAGCTAAACAACAATTGCACAATGATGTAGTCACTCGTACAACGACGTGCTATACAAACGGTTTTTAACCCCTTTCCGCGACGGCGTTTGGAACCATCGCGAAGTGAGTGTGAGCGATAGGGGGTCCTTCCCACACGACCCAGAAACCGTCGGGGATAGTGTCGGTGTCAAAACCGGCCGATCTCGGGTAGGGGGTCCTGAACTGTGCGTCTGTGGATCGAAGGTAACAGGAGGCGGCAGACACGATGTTTACCCAGGTTCGGGCCCTCTTAATGGAGGTAATACCCTACTTCCTGCTTGATTGACTATGATGAGTATAGGGGTTACAATAGTTGATCTACCTCGAGATCCTAATCACTAAACCATAGATGTCTAGCCTGTATGAATTCCGATGATCTTTACGGTCAAAAACCCTCCGGTTTATATAGACACCAGAGGGGGCTAGGGTTATACAGAGTCGGTTTACAGAGAAAGGAAGTTTCACATCCGAATGCCAGGCTTGCTATCCACGCAAAGGAGAGTCCCATCCAGACACAGGGGAAAGCCTTCAACCTCTTATCTTTGTGGCCCATCAGTCCGGCCCATGTCACATAGCCCGGATGCTCGGGGACCCCCTAATCCAGGACTCCCTCAGTAGCCCCCGAACCAGGCTTCAATGACAACGTGTCCGACGCGCAGATCGTCTTCGGCATTGCAAGGCGGGTTCCTCCACCTCCGAATACTCCAAAGTAATTTGAGCAAAAGAACTGTATTCGGCTTTTCAATGACGACGTAGTATCCGGCTTCATATCTTCGGCTTTGTAAGGTGGGTCCTCCATGATACCTCGGACAGCTTCTGCTTTACATTAAGTATCATACCCTTCAGCTTCTGCGCCACCATCGCCTCGGCTTCCACGTGTCAGACGAATATGAAGGGTCCAAGTGTTTTTACAAATAACACCCTGACTTCATAGGGAAGGCATCTATTTAAGGAGATTCGATCTCAGATGCCATTCCACACCAGGCAAAAATCCTTAGAGCTTGCCACAGGAAACCGCACAAACATGGCTGGCGTTCCCAATTCTTCCTCACGCCCCCACGGCCCTCAAAAAGGCGATTGGGAGATCTGCTCAGTATCCCACGCCCAGCTGACCAAGCTTCAGACGCAAGGGTATCTCCCTCCCGTGGATCTAGTCCCTGTTCGGGCGGGGTTATCTTCCATCAATGGCGAAGCCCTGGCGGAAAACTTCCCCAATCCTACCGAAGAGGAGTGAGTGTGCTTTGTTTCCTTCCTATTAAGAGGCGTTGGGTTTCCAATCCACCCTTTCCTCCGAGGTCTCCTAGAGTATTATGGCCTCCAACTACACAATCTTACGCCGGGCTCCATTCTACACATCGCGGGCTTCGTCGCTCTTTGCGAGCTTTTCCTTGGCTGCAAGGCCCATTTTGAGTTATGGAGGAAACTTTTCTGCCTCGTCCCTCGCTCCCAAAAGGGATCCATATTCAAGGTGGGCGGTGCCGAAGTATGGCGTGTCGCCGGGACAGGATACCTGTCCGGCACTCCGAAGAAGGCATCCGAAGAGTGGCCCTCAGAATGGTTTTATATTGAAGACGTTGTTCTTCCAGACCCGATCCGACGGGGTCTTCCCGAATTTTCCCACGCTTCGTTAAAGAGGCGCACTAGCTGGCGCCCCCGAAGCCTCGAGGAGGAAGATAGTGCAGAGATTAAGAAGCTAATGAGCAAGATAAAAGTACTCGCCCAATCCGGACTATCTATAGTTGAGGTAATGGCGATTTCAATAACATGAGGCGTTTGGCCACTCCAATCCAGAGGACTCCCCATGTGGCATTACAACAGGGAAGATGGCGCATCACGCTGCGGGCTCAAGGGTCCGAACAACTTTGCCGCCTTGGCTGCCATGTTGGCCGATCTTTACAAAGGGGAGAAAGAAGATTTTACTCGCCTTAAATGCCGAGACGGTCTTTCCATGTACAACCCTGCTAACTTGGTGAGCTCTCGATCGGCGGACTTATTCAATCCTCTTCCTGAGTCGTGCTTAGTTTGAACTTAATCCGACTATATTTAATAGGAATGGAGAAAGATCGTCGCGGGGATCCATAGTCCCGCTCCGCAGCCGGAGGACCATATTCGATACCTGGATCCCGGATTTGAAGAGGATCCAGATATATTTATAGAGCTTAAGGAGGGAGTCTTTTATCAGGCGAGCTACGACGGCACAAAAGTAGCCATCACAGCTGATTATCCCGGCCTTCTCCCCTCTTCCCACGTAAGTGCCCAGGAGACATCCTTTCAACAAGAGCTTTCCCGTTGCGCCTCACCCACTGCACTATCTCATGCTTCGAAGGGGCGGCGCTCGTCCCGCCAAACCGTATCGAAGGCGTCCTCCAAGAAGGAGACGCTCGCGTAGGGCGAGCCTTTGAAAAGAAAGGCGGGTGGTGAAACTGCCGAGCCCCCTCGTTCACCGAAGAGGTATAATTTTCAACCTACACTCAGCAAATAGGCTGGATTGTGATGTGCCCCGCTGTGCTATATTTCAGGAGGAGCACACACCGAGCTGTATCCGAAGGCCTCGCCAGCCATGTAACGGCCAATCCGGCCCCGGACCCTGCCACAAGGAGTAGGGTTGATATGGGCGCCATGCCGGATCGTCACCTCCACAAGGATTCGGATAATGTATCCGTCACCAATTCCGAGGTGGAGAGCGTGATGGTCCATCGGCGGCGGAAGGAGGCCATGCGCGATCCAAGTTTCACCGAAGAAGCGTTCAATGCCCTCAGCTCTGCGGATGCATATATCCGGGCTGCTCAGGATGGACTTGCCGGAGCTACACACCAACTTTCAAAGGATATGCGGGTAAAGGCTTTATGTATATTCAATAATCATGTGCCAGTAGCCCCCGAGATTTAAAGCAGTTGGCGCAACTGATTTAATGATCGTTGCATAATCATGTACTCACGGAGAAGAACAACATGCTTACTCAGGAGCTTGAGAAGTCCAAGAAGGCACCGACTGGTAATGTCAATTACTGTCCGAAAAATACGATTATGTGCCAACGAAGTTTTTTGAAATAAGCACTGTTTTGTTTATGGCTGCAGAATCGCCGGATCAGCTGGAAGAGAGACTAAAGGCCGCGCAGGCAGATAAACATCATGCTGAAAGGCAAGAAGCCGCTGGTCAACGTATACTGACACGGACCAGGGATGAGAAGAACAAGCTACAGGATGCCAACATCAAGCAGGCCGAGGAACTGAAGGATGTAAGAGCCCAACTGTCAGATGCCTTGAAAGAGTACCGAAGGCTGAAAGGCGGCATATTTAGTATGTCCCTGATCCTAACTTTCATGAGATTCCTTGATGGAAAAAAAATTATGACGAGATTTGTTCCTGTAGGTTTGTTAACTGGGAGGCCCGAAGGAGAAGTGTCCAGATTTCAAGGCGACTTGCTGCAAGAGCTATCCAAAGTGCACGAGTGAGCTCAGAAAGCAATGAGGAATATGGCTAAAGCTTTATGGCCATCCGATACTCCTCCTGGGCTGATGGGTGAGCTCGCGGAGCTATTCAAAGGAGCTCGTCTTTGCTTTGAGCTGTAAGGCATCGGCATGCCGAGAAGGTGCACGAGAGGCCTGGGCCATGGTGAAAACACGCTATACCAGACTTGATCCAAATCATATGACCAGATGGACAAGAAATTCCAGTTAGCTTGGTATATGATCAAGTAAAGATAGCTGCCAAATTTTCACAGCAGGACTGTAAATTAGACAGCCTGATAGATGGCATAGATAAGGAGTAGGCGTGTGATTTTGTGTGACAATACACTTTATCAGCAAACTTATCTCCGGCCGAATTGTAAAAGATTGTCATAGCAGACTTTCCGCTTCAGCCTCCAAAACCCAAGGGTGGAGTGTTTCTGAATACTATATCGGTGGAAAACACCAAGTACATTTGGAAATGAGGCGATCCAGTCATAATGCTTGAATAGACAAGCTATATTCGGGGAGTTATGTTATATTACTTTTAAATGTAAGAAACATCTTCCAGGAAGAATAGTTCCGTTAAGGGTTCCTCTAGCTGGGTCGGCATGCATGTAGGCATGACTAGGCTGTGAAGCGAAAAAATCACAGGCGTCTTTGTGTTTTTTGTTAGTTTGTAGTGCTACGAAGGCAGTTCATCGTTTGTCCGCCGACCAGTTATTCTCTTAAGAACGCTAGCTTTCGGATTCACCCGTCTGAGGTACATATCCGGATGACCCGGTTGTAACAATCACAGAGGTGCTCCCTTTATGCCCTAGCCGAACAATCGGGAACATAGGGCATAAGCATAGGAGCCAGGCAACCCAGCTTGGCAAAAACTTAAGTCATAGAGGTGCATAAAGAGCTTCTCTTTTAAGGAAGCCCCCAGTTATTGTGGGGTGTGTACATTTAAAGATGTTTCCCCGCAAGTGTGCGGCTGACCCAAACATACGCTAGAAATCATGAAACAAACAAAAAGAAGAAAGATAAAAAAGAGGAAAAGGTAACGAACAATGTGTCAGGACTTAGGCGTGGAATCTTTGGAGTCTGGCAGCGTTCCATGGGTTTGGCTCTTAGCGATTGTCCGATGCATTACGAAGGCGATAGGCTCCTCCAGTGAGAACTTCATCTATAATGAAGGGACCCTCCCATTTGGGCTTGATCTTGTCCTTTTTCTTCTCTCGTAGGCGTAGAACGAGTTCACCGACATTATAAATCTTGGCCCGCACTTCTCTGCTTTGGTATCTTCGAGCTTGTTGTTGGTAGAATGCGGAACGAGCTTTTGGGACATCGCGCTCCTCCTACAGGCCATCTAGGTCATCTTGCCGATCGAGCTCGGCTTCTCTCTATTCGTACATGCGCACTCGAGGTGAGTCATGAATAATATCGCAGGGCAAGATGACCTCTACGCCGTACACCATGAAGAACGGTGTGTATCCGGTCGTGCGATTGGGTGTGGTCCGCAGCCCCGAGAGTACGGAGTCGAGCTCCTCAACCCAATGTTTATCTGACTCCTTTAAGGATCACACTAGTCTGGGTTTAATGCCGCTCATTATCAGGCCATTGGCCCGCTCAACTTGACCATTTGTTTGAGGGTGGTATACGGAGGCGTAATCGAGCTTGATGCCCAGATTAGCACACCAAGTTTTTACCTCATCGGCTGTGAAGTTAGAGCCATTGTCGGTGATGATGCTATGTGGGACACCATAACGGTGTACCACACCAGATATGAAATCTATCACTGGTCCGGCTTCAGCCGTTTTAACTGGTTTGGCCTCTATCCACTTAGTGAATTTATCTACCATGACCAGCAGGTATTTTTCTTATGGCTTCCCCCCTTAAGGGGTCCGACCATGTCAAGCCCCCAGACCGCAAAAGGCCAAGTAATGGGGATTGTTCATAGGGTGGTAGGCGGCATATGGCTTTGATTGGCGGAAAGCTGGCATCCTACACAACGTTGGACGAGGTCTTGTGCATCTGCTTGGGCCGTAGGCTAGAAGAAACCAGTACGGAAGGCCTTACTTACAAGGGCCCGAGTTGCGGCATGATGACCGCCAAGACCAGCATGGATTTCGGCCAAGAGCTGCCGCCCCTCTTCTTCGGAGATACATCTTTGAAGGACTCTGGTAGTACTTTTCTTGTAGAGCTCTCCATCATGAACCTTATAGGCTTTCAAACGTCGAATGATACAACGAGCCTCATTCTTGTCCTCAGGGAGCTCCCGCCTATTAAGGTAGGCCAGGAAGGGTTCGGTCCATGGGGCGATTACTGCCATAATTACATGGGCGGAAGGCGTTGGTTCTGTGCCAGAGCCCTCCGATGATAACTGAATCGTGTTCGGCATCTGGGGGCGTGATCGGAGCCGGACTGGTGGTTCCACTCTCGTCCTGCCATACTACGGATGGCTTGAAGAGCTGCTCCACAAAGGTGTTAGGCGGAACGGTGTCGTGTTTAGCGCCCATTCGAGCAAGGATGTCCGCTGCTTGGTTACTGTCTCGGGCCACGTGATGGAACTCCAGCTCGTCGAACCGAGCTGATATGTTGAGCACGTCATTGCGGTAAGCTACCATCTTTGGATCTTTTGCGTCGAATTCTCCGTTTATTTGGGATATTGCGATATTTGAATCCCCTTGCACCTCAAGGCGTTGTATGCCCATGCAAACAGCCATCCGGAGACCATGCAGTAGGACCTCATATTCAGCTGCGTTATTGAAGTCCGTATACATGATTTGCAGTACGTAATAGACTATGTCCCCTATAGGGGATGTTAGGATGACACCGGCCCCTAATCCGGCTAACATTTTAGAGCCGTCGAAGTACATCACCCAGTTGGAGTATGTGTCGTACTCTTTAGGGAGTTCGGCTTCTGTCCATTCGGCAACGAAGTCGACCAACGCCTAAGATTTAATTGCTCGGCGTGGTTTGTACGTTATTTCAAATGGTAGGAGCTCAATGGCCCATTTTGCAATGCGGCTGGTGGCATCGCGATTGTTTATGAGTGGTACCTCGGAGGCCACCGTGATCGAGCACTCTTGAAAGTAGTGTCGCAGCTTCTGAGATGCCATGAAAACCGCATATGCTATCTTTTGGTAGTGCGGGTATCGGGATTTGCATGGTGTGAGAACCGCCGATACGTAGTATACGGGTTTTTGGAGTGGGAATTTCTGTCCCTCTTCCTCTCGTTCGACGACGAGTACCGCGCTCACCACCTGGTGAGTTGTAGATATATACAGTAGCATAGGTTCGCCGATGTTAGGTGCGGCAAGGATTGGATTGCTTGCTAGCAGAGTTTTTATTTCTGCCAGTCCGACTGTTGCAGCATCCGTCCACTCAAAGTGGTCGGTACACCGAAGCAGGCGATATAGTGGCAGCGCCTTTTCTCCCAATCTGGAGATAAAGCTGCTCAAAGCTGCCACGCACCCAGCTAGTTTTTGGACCTGTTTTAGGTCTGTTGGTATCGCCAACTGTGACAAGGCTCGGATTTTGGCTGTGTTTGCTTCGATTCCCCTATTGGAAATGATGAACCCGAGCAACTTTCCGGCCAAAACGCCGAAAACGCATTTTTTCGGATTGAGCCGCATGTCATATGTTCGGAGGTTGTCGAACGTGAGACGTAAGTCGTCCACCAGTGATTCGACATGTTTGGTTTCGATGACTACATCATCTACATATGCCTCCACCATCTTGCCAATTTGTTTTTCCAGGCATGTTTGAATCATGTGTTGGTAGGTGGCACTGGCGTTCTTGAGTCCGAAAGGTATAGTGTTAAAGCAGAAAGGTCCATATGGAGTGATAAATGCCGTTGCGGCCTGATCAGATTCCTTCATCTTAATCTGATGGTATCCAGAGTATGCGTCAAGGAAACACAGTGAATCGTGTCCTACAGTTGCATCAATGATCTGGTCAATGCGGGGTAGT
Organism: Triticum aestivum; assembly: GCF_018294505.1. Classification (NCBI taxonomy): domain Eukaryota; kingdom Viridiplantae; phylum Streptophyta; class Magnoliopsida; order Poales; family Poaceae; genus Triticum; species Triticum aestivum. The sequence continues at coordinate 314,791,137 of NC_057799.1, forward strand.
GGGAAGGGGTCCTTAGGGCAAGCTTTATTAAGGTCCTTAAAGTTGACATAAAGGCGCCAGGATTTGTCCTTCTTTGGCACCATGACCAGGTTTGCTAGCCAATCTGGGTGTTTTATTTCTCGAATAAACCTGGCTTCAAGTAGTTTGGCTAGCTCCTCCCCCATAGCTTGCGCTTGGGTTCTGAAAATCGATGTAGCGCTTGCTTAACTGGCTTGAACCCCTTTATTATATTGAGGGTGTGTTTGGCCAGTCTGTGTGGGATTCCTGGCATATCCGAAGGGTGCCAGGCAAAAATGTCCCAATTCTCCCGCAGGAATGCTCTTAGAGCAGCGTCGACCGCCGGATCTAGCTGTGCCCCAATGGCTGCTGTTTTGTTGGGATCCATTGGGTGGACTTGGAATTTGATTATTTCGTCTGCTGGCTTGACAGAAGTGGGTTTAGGCCTTTTATCAAGAATTACGTCGTCTCTATCCACTGTGGAACGCAGAGCGGTGAGCTCCTCGGCAGCAAGTGTTTCGGACAGTGCCTCGCGGGCCAGGGATGCGGTTTTGTTTTCGGCGCGGAGTGCTATGTCCGGATCACTGGCGATAGTGATAACTCTATTGGGCCCGGGCATTTTGAGCTTCATGTACCCGTAATGAGGTATGGCTTGAAACCGTGTGAACGCATCTCGCCCTAACAGGGCATGATATCCGCTGTTGAAAGGTGCCACTTGGAAGATTAATTCATCGGACCTGTAGTTCTCAGGCGTGCCGAATACCACATCAAGTTTTATTTTTCCCGAACACCGGCCGCCCTTCTCGACTAGGGATAATACCTCGAAAGGTTGTACTGCTCTGCTCGATGCGGTTCTTGTCTATTTGCATTTTGTCGAGCGTGTCCTCATAAATGAGGTTTAATCTGCTGCCACCGTCCATGAGGACTTTAGTAAGCCGAAAGCCGTCCAGAATTGGGTTTAGAACTAAGGTGGCTGGTGCTCGAACTGATCGGGCCCGTGGTTCGTCAGCGGCATTGAAAGTTGCGTCGCTCCAAGGGTTCAGTGCGGTTACTTGGTTAATTTCGGCGAGGTCACGGAGCGCCCTTTTGCGCTGATTATTTGAAGAAAAGGTCTCGAAGACCGTAAACACATTGATATTGTTATCCTCGGGGGAGTACCTCACCGGGGTAGTGTTGGTGAGGATGGCCTCACCGCTTTTAGCCATCTGCCGGAGTATCCAACATGCCCGAAGGTTATGTGTAGGTTCGAAATTTGGTATCGCGTGTATCTGACAAGGCTTGTCTAGCCATTCATCAAGGACAGTTCTATGTCCCGTTAAGGGTTTGGTTTTCCTGTCCGTAAAGTGACGATCAGGTGCCCCGTAAGGGTGTATCCTTTTTGCCCGACCGGTGGGTGGCTTAAAGGCCGGTGGTTCCCACCGAGCTGTTTGGGCTTTCCAAGCGCTTTCCATTGCGCAATACTTCTATACTATGTGTGCCAAATCCGCAAAGTGCAGTATGCGGCGTCTATTGAGGGCATTGAGGATCCCCTCGTCCGTACAGTTGCGGCAAAAGACTGATACCGCACCGTCATCGCAGCAATCCTTAATCTTGTTTTTAACAAGTAGGAATCTAGCCCAAAAGTGATGGACTGTTTCCTGAGGTTGCTGTCGTATGTACATTAAGTCGCGTATGTCCGGGGGACCGGAATTGCTTGGAGAGTATTGATTGTGGTGGGCGGGTGGGCTTAAATCCAAACCCTGACCCACTGCGGAGTCCAGATTTTGAACAATTTCTGAGGTCATTGGCCTAGGATCCGCAGTGTCCTGGGGGTTTCTAGGCTTAGCACCTGACTCCCTGTTCGGAGGACAGATGATCTCTTCTCGAAGATGAGTGTCTGGCTCGTTAGGCTCGGAGATCCGAACATAGTTTGTTTTTAGCATAGGAGGAGCGGTATCCTCAACTTGCTCTTCCACGACAGTCACCAGGTGGGTGACCGGTGGGGACCTGATTTCCCTCTGATCAGGTTTAAGCCCAATCAGATCGTAATCTGTTGTGACCCCTAGGGCGGCGATGCGATCTAGCAATTCGTTTAAAGATGAGATACCTGCCGGATCCATCTTATCGATGCTTTCGGGGTTGATGCGGAGATGATTTTTGGCAATCCAGGAGACCGCCTTGGGGTTAACAGCCGGGCGGGCGCCTATGGTGAAACTGCCGATTTGGAGGATCTACCCTGGAACTAGGGCCCCTCCAGAGGTGATTCTGTCATTGACGACGAGGCGAGCCATCGATCCCTTTATTGACAACACAGAGGAACTCTCAATGAAAGCACCAATGTCGGTGCCAAAACCGGCCGATCTCGAGTAGGGGGTCCCGAACTGTGTGTCTGCGGATCGAAGGTAACAGGAGGCGGGGGACATGATGTTTACCCAGGTTCGGGCCCTCTTAATGGAGGTAATACCCTACTTCTTGCTTGAGTTACTATGATGAGTATAGCGGTTACAAGAGTTGATCTACCTCGAGATCCTAATGACTAGACCCTAGATGTCTAGCCTGTATGAATTCTGATGATCTCTACGGACTAAACCCTCCGGTTTATATAGAGACTGGAGAGGGCTAGGGTTTTACAGAGTCGGTTTACAGAGAAGGAAGTTTCACATCTGAACGCCAGGCTTGCTATCCACACAAAGGAGAGTCCCATCCGGACACGGGGAAAGCCTTCAATCTCGTATGTTCGTGGCCCATTAGTCCGGCCCATGTCACATAGCCCGGATGCTCAGGGACCCCTAATCCTGGACTCCCTCAGATAGGCCCTCCTGGCTCACTGGCTGGGGCAAAATGAGCTCGTGTGCAATCTGGCAGGGCATCGAAACCCTATTGTTTCCGTTCGTATGTATATCCCACATGGTGAATCCCAGAAAATCATTTTCGTTCGTATGTATATCACACACAGTTCTTTGTGTGGAAACGTTTGTGCAAGGTGGCCTAACACAAACAATTCGCTGGCTGAAGCTGTGTGTGATTGTTAGTTGATCGAACACGCCTACTTTCTATAAACCGTGCGAGTTGTTTGAGTTCATCACCCACGGTGCTGTCTGAGTAACCGTCTGCAATAGAAACCCCCAATAAGCAAGGTAATTAGCCTATTATTGATAATCCATGTACTAATCAAATTGATATTTCTTATAAAACACACCAGATATTTCATATCCGTATAACAACAACCAGGATTTCATAATCGAATTACATCAGATACCTTCGGCACTCAGTTACGCCATTACACAACAGCACCAAGTTTCACATGCAACATCAAAAAACTTTGGAAAGTAGCATCATACACGGTAAATAAACAGATGAATCTCATCTGGGAAACTGCAGAAGCGGAAGGCAAATATTGAGCCTTCAGTGATGTTGAATGTCCTTGCAACGTTAGGCCAGTGGCTATGGATAATTCCCCGCCCAACCTTCGTCCTCTTCAGCAAGACTTCAATATTGTACCGTGGGTGTTGAATGAATACCTTCCTCGCCTCTTGACCATGCAGGTGGTTTGAGAGGTAATCATCGGTGAACTACTTTGAAAAGTATTGAAAACAAAGATATGCATAAATCGCTGTTATATATTTTGAAATGGCGCAAGGGGTAAAAACAAGGTAAAAGAGTTAGTAGCATCCTATAGTTGACTGATGTCTTCTTCATTGTGCAAACAAAGATCTTGCTGTTATTCGTCGCAAGTTTCTTCATCCTAACAATCTTTCTGAGTTTCTTGACTTGACTGATATTCATGGACATCTCACTTACCCATATGCAAAATGGGTCGAATAGTGGGTCTAAGCCTCTGACAGTAGGACCTACATGTGCAAGACCAAATTGTAAGAAACCTGAATATTAGAATGATTCATGCAACTGCACAATAATGTGCTATTTGCCAAAGGACCATGCTTGTACAAACCTCAATGGTAAACCGCAGTGTCTCCCATTGTTTCCCTGCAACACATATAAGGAAGATCTTGATCATGTTAACTGAGAGTTGCCCTACTATCAGTAGAATATGTATTGAGTATAGCCAAATTCGATTGGTGTCATATGCATAACAATAAAAATTACCCACAACAAATGAAAACCAAATTGCAGAACAGAACCAAATAGTTAAATGGACAGCAGACCAAATGAACCAAAATAGTTAACTGAGCATGAAATTGCAGAATAGAAACATGTACTAGAAGATAAGACAGTTAACAAAACAAAGAATGCTTGAGAACAGTACTACGAAATCTAGCAATTGTTGGACCAAAGTGTTAACTGAACATTACATTTCAGAGGATTAAACTGTTAATTTAACATCAGATTGCATATTAACATTACAGAGGACAAATCACTAGAAGGCACTGGCGGTGGCCTCGAGAAAACAACACGAACTGTATTTTAAAGTAGACAACCGTGTGGCGGTGTCGACAGTGGCCTCAAAGACGAGGTGCTCCTCCAAGATCTAGTGGTCGGCACGCATGGCAGCCATAGCGAACTCGTGCGTGCGTGCGGCCGCATGCTACTGAGCTCCACGTTATACTGCATGCAAAATGGCTGTGGGCGGCGCTTAATTGGAGGAGGGGGACAGTGATTTCGGCATGAGGTGTAGCGCTGTCGGTCGGCGCATGTGGGATGGGAAAGGAGGAGGATGGTGTGGGTGGGGTGTGGATTACCTGACCACGTCGACGAGGCCGCGCAGCAAGAAGGGGGGTCGGCGGCGAGGAGGCCGCGCAGCAAGAAGAAGGGTCGCCGACGAGGAGGCGGCGCTGCAAGAAGAAGGGTCACCAGCGAGGAGGCGGCGTTGCAAGAAGAAGGGTAGCCGGCGAGGAGACGGCGCTGCAAGAAGAAGGGTAGCCGGCGAGGAGGCGGTGCTGCAAGAAGAAGGGTCGCCTGCGAGGAGGCTGAGCTGCCAATAAGCAGCAGTGAAGGTTTGAACTTGGAAAACAAGGAGGAACAGTGGAAATGTGGCTTTTGGTGGGAGGGAGGGGCGGGGAGATAGCTATTTCCGCGGTGGCAAAACAATTTCGCTCGGTGCCATGAGAAACTGGCGCGCAAGTGTGGTTCAAGCGGGGGCGGTGGACTGTAGACGACGAAGCTTCCTGCGTAAGCTAGACAAGACGGTGCGCCAAGATATTTTATATCGCATCCCACACAATTCTTTCTAGTAAACTGTTTGTGGTATACCTGATTTTTTCATTATCTTTTGAAAGAAAAAAATGGTGTTATGGAGGGAAAGGATGGTGTTTGAATTGCTAGAACATTTACGTATAGTGAAGATGCAACTAGTACATGAGTGTCATGTTTAAATTTGGAATTATTCCAGATCCGTTTGGCATTTTTATGCATTAATTGAGTTTATAGGCATTTAATGTGCATAATTAAAATTTGAACTACAAGCACATGCTCCAGTGCACCAAAGATTGTTGAAAAATCACATGTGTGTCTTTGGGTGAATTTATAGGTCCCATGCAAGAAATGGGAATGAAATTCAAACATCTGGGCATCATGGCTCGGCCGGAAAGATTGAGAAACTTGGTTTTTTAATTCCTGTAAATCCAAAACACGCCTGAAAATCAGGAAATCTGGCATGGTGTCATGACATGGCACCAACATGCTGCGGTAATTTATTTGGCCGAACTGGGACAAGCTTTGGTGTAAGCTTCTTACAAATCAGAGCTTCCCTCAAGAAGGCTCGTGGTTCTGAGAGGGAACTGTCACCTCCGTGGGCGAAACAACATATGTACATTGCCTTCTCCCACCTAAATCTTTTTATACAGGCAGATTAGACCAAATAGAAGTATCGTGCCAAATTTTGGAATTATTCCGGGTCCGTTTGGCCTTTTTATACATTAATTGAGTTTCTGGGCATTTAATGTGCATAATTCAAATTTGAACTACAAGCACATGCTCCAGTGCAACAAAGTTGGTTGAAAAATCACATGCATGTCATTGGGTGAATTTTAGGTCCCATGCAAGAAATGGGAATGAAATTCAAACATCTGGGCGTTATGGCTCGGTCGGAAAGATTAAAAAACTTGGTTTTTTAATTCCTGTAAATCCAAAACACGCCTGAAACTTGGCATGGTGTCATGACATGGCACGAACATGCTGCGGTAAATATTTTGGCCGAATTGGGACAAGCTTTGGTGTAAGCTTCTTGCAAACCGGAGCTTCCCTCAAGAAGGCTCTTGGTTCCGAGAGGGAACGTGTCACCTCCGTGTGCGAAACGACATACGTACACTGTTGGGGAACGTAGTAATTTCAAAAAAAATCCTACGCACACACGGGATCATGGTGATGCATAGCAACGAGAGGGAAGAGTGTGTCTACGTACCCTCGTAGACCGAAAGCGGAAGTGTTTGCACAACACGGTTGATGTAGTCGTACGTCTTCTCGATCCGGCCGATCAAGTACCGAACGCACGGCACCTCCGAGTTCAGCACACGTTCAGCCCGATGACCTCCCTCGAACTCCGATCCAGCCGAGTGTTGAGGGAGAGTTTCGTCAGCACGACGGCGTGGTGACGATGATGACGTTCTATCGACGCAGGGCTTCGCCTAAGCACCGCTACAGTATTATCGAGGTGGACTATGGTGGAGGGGGGCACCGCACACGGCTAAAAGATCAAACGATCAATTGTTGTGTCTCTAGGGTGCCCCCCTGCCCCCGTATATAAAGGAGCAAGGGGGAGAGGTGCGGCCGGCCAGGAGGGGCGCGCCAGGAGGAGTCCTACTCCCGGTGGGAGTAGGACTCCCTCCCTTTTCCTTGTTGGACTAGGAGTGGAGGGCGAAAGAGGAGGGAGAGAGAAAGGAAAGGGGGGCGCCGCCCCCCTCTCCTTGTCCTATTCGGACTAGTGGGAGGGGCGTGCGGCCCTGCCCTGGCCACCTCTCCTCTCTTCCACTAAGGCCCACTATGGCCCATTAAGCCCCCGGGGGGTTCCGATAACCTCCTGGTACTCCGGTAAAATTCTGATTTCACATGGAACACTTCCGATATCCAAACATAGGCTTCCAATATATCAATCTTCATGTCTCGACCATTTCGAGACTCCTCGATATGTCCGTTATCACATCCGGGACTCCGAACAACCTTCGGTACATCAAAACATATAAACTCATAATATAACTGTCATCGAAACTTTAAGCGTGCGGACCCTACGGGTTCGAGAACTATGTAGACATGACCGAGACACGTCTTCGGTCAATAACCAATAGTGGAACCTGGATGCTCATATTGGCTCCCACATATTCTATGAAGATCTTTATCGGTCAGACTGCATAACAACATACGTTGTTCCCTTTGTCATCGGTATGTTACTTGCCCGAGATTCGATCGTCGGTATCTCAATACCTAGTTCAATCTCGTTACCGGCAAGTCTCTTTACTCGTTCTGTAATACATTATCCGCAACTAACTCATTAGTTGCAATGCTTGCAAGGCTTATAGTGATGTGCATTACCGAGTGGGCCCAGAGATACCTCTCCGACAATCGGAGTGACAAATCCTAATCTCAAAATACGCCAACCCAACATGTACCTTCGGACACACCTGTAGAGCACCTTTATAATCACCCAGTTACGTTGTGACGTTTGGTAGCACACAAAGTGTTCCTCCGGTAAACAGGAGTTGCATAATCTCATAGTCATAGGAACATGTATAAGTCATTAAGAAAGCAGTAGTAGAATACTAAACAATCGTGTGCTAAGCTAACGGAATGGGTCAAGTCAATCACATCATTCTCCTAATGATATGATCCCGTTAATCAGATGACAACTCATGTCTATGGCTAGGAAACATAACCATCTTTGATTAACGAGCTAGTCAAGTAGAGGCATACTAGTGACACTTTGTTTGTCTATGTATTCACACATGTATCATGTTTCCGGTTAATACAATGCTAGCATGAATAATAAACATTTATCATGATATAAGGAAATAAATAATAACTTTATTATTGCCTCTAGGGCATATTTCCTTCAGTCTCCGACTTGCGCTAGAGTCAATAATCTAGTTCACATCACCATGTGATTTAACATCAATAGTTCACATCTCCATGTGATTAACACCCATAGTTCACATCATCATGTGACCAACACCCAAAGGGTTTACTAGAGTCAATAATCTAGTTCACATTGCTATGTGATTAACACCAAAAGAGTACTAAGGTGTGATCATGTTTTGCTTGTGAGAGAATTTTAGTCAACGGGTCTGCCATATTCAGATCCGTATGTATTTTGCAAATTTCTATGTCTACAATGCTCTACACGGAGCTACTTTAGCTAATTGCTCCCACTTTCAATATGTATCCAGATTGAGACTTATAGTCATCTGGATCAGTGTCAAAACTTGCATCGACGTAACCCTTTACGATGAACCTTTTTGTCACCTCCATAATCAAGAAACATATCCTTATTCCACTAAGGATAATTTTTGACCGCTGTCCAGTGATATACTCCTAGATCACTATTGTACTCCCTTGCCAAAATCAGTGTAGGGTATACAATAGATCTGGTACACAGCATGGCATACTTTATAGAACCAATGGCCAAGGCATAGGGAATGACTTTCATTCTCTTTCTATCTTCTGCCATGGTCGGGCTTTGAGTCTTACTCAATTTCACACCTTGTAACACAGGCAAGAAATCTTTCTTTGACTATTCCATTTTGAACTACTTCAAAATCTTGTCAAGGTATGTACTCATTGAAAAACTTATCAAGCGTCTTGATCTATCTCTATAGATCTTGATGCTCAATATGTAAGCAGCTTCACCGAGGCCTTTCTTTGAAAAACTCCTTTCAAACACTCCTTTATGCTTTGCAGAATAATTCTACATTATTTCCGATCAACAATATGTCATTCACATATACTTATCAGAATTTCTGTAGTGCTCCCGCTCACTTTCTTGTAAATACAGGCTTCACCGCAAGTCTGTATAAAACTATATGCTTTGATCAACTTATCAAAGCGTATATTCCAACTCCGAGATGCTTGCACCAGTCCATAGATGGATCGCTGGAGCTTGCATATTTTGTTAGCACCTTTAGGATTGACAAAACCTTCTGGTTGCATCATATACAACTCTTCTTTAATAAATCCATTAAAGAATGCAGTTTTGTTTATCCATTTGCCAGATTTCATAAAATGCGGCAATTGCTAACATGATTCGGACAGACTTAAGCATAGATACGAGTGAGAAACTCTCATCGTAGTCAACACCTTGAACTTGTTGAAAACCTTTTGCGACAATTCTAGCTTTGTAGATAGTAACACTACTATCAGCGTCCGTCTTCCTCTTGAAGATCCATTTAATCTCAATGGCTCGCCGATCATTGGGCAAGTCAATCAAAGTCCATACTTTGTTCTCATACATGGATCCCATCTCAGATTTCATGGCCTCAAACCATTTCGCGGAATCTGGGCTCATCATCGCTTCCTCATAGTTCGTAGGTTCGTCATGGTCAAGTAACATGATCTCCAGAACAGGATTACCGTACCACTCTGGTGCGGATCTTACTCTGGTTGACCTACGAGGTTCGGTAGTAACTTGATCTGAAGTTTCATGATCATCATCATTAGCTTCCTCACTAATTGGTGTAGGTGTCACAGGAACCGGTTTCTGTGATGAACTACTTTCCAATAAGGGAGCAGGTATAGTTACCTCATCAAGTTCTACTTTCCTCCCACTCACTTCTTTCGAGAGAAACTCCTTCTCTAGAAAGGATCCATTCTTAGCAACGAATATCTTGCCTTTGGATCTGTGATAGAAGGTGTACCCAACTGTCTCCTTTGGGTATCCTATGAATACACATTTCTCCGATTTGGGTTTGAGCTTATCAGGATGAAACTTTTTAACATAAGCATCGCAACCCCAAACTTTAAGAAACGACAACTTTGGTTTCTTGCCAAACCACAGTTCATATGGTGTCGTCTCAACGGATTTAGATGGTGCCGTTTTAACGTGAATGCAGCCGTCTCTAATGCATAACCCCAAAACGATAGTGGTAAATCGGTAAGAGACATCATAGATTGTACTATATTCAATAAAGTACGGTTATGACGTTCGGACACACCATTATGATGTGGTGTTCCACGTGGCATGAGTTTGTGAAACTATTCCACATTGTTTTAATTGAAGGCCAAACTCGTAACTCAAATATTCGTCTCCGCCATCAAATCGTAGAAACTTTATTTTCTTGTTACGATGATTTCCCACTTCACTCTGAAATTATATGAACTTTTCAAATGTTTCAGACTTATGTTTCATCAAGTAGATATAACCATATCTGCTCAAATCATCTGTGAAGTTCAGAAAATAACGATACCCGCCGCGAGCCTCAACAGTCATCGGATCGCACACATCAGTATGTATTATTTCCAATAAGTCAGTTGCTCGCTCCATTGTTCCGGAGAACGGAGTCTTAGTCATCTTGCCCATAAGGCATGGTTCGCAAGCATCAAGTGATTCATAATCAAGTGATTCCAACAGCCCATCAGCATGGAGTTTCTTCACGCGCTTTACACCAATATGACCTAAACGTCAGTGCCACAAATAAGTTGCACTATCATTATTAACTTTGCATCTTTTGGCTTCAATATTATGAATATGTGTATCACTACGATCGAGATCCAACGAACCATTTTCATTGGGTGTGTAACCATATAAGGTTTTATTCATGTAAACAGAACAACAATTATTCTCTGACTTTAATGAATAACCGTATTGCAATAAACATGATCAAATCATATTCATGCTCAACGCAAACACCAAATAACACTTATTTAGGTTCAACACTTATCCCGAAAGTATAGGGAGTGTGCGATGATGATAATATCAATCTTGGAACCACTTCCAACTCACATCGTCACTTCATCCTTAACTAGTTTCTGTTCATTATGCAACTCCCGTTTCGAGTTACTACTTTTTAGCAACTGAACCAGTATCAAATACCGAGGGGTTGCTACGAACACTAGTAAAATACACATCAATAATCTGTATATTAAATATACCTTTGTTCACCTTGCCATCCTTCTTATCCGCCAAATACTTGGGGTAGTTCCGCTTCCAATGACCAGTTCCTTTGCAGTAGAAGCACTCAGTCTCAGGCTTAGGTCCAGACTTGGGCTTCTTCACTTGAGCAGCAACTTGCTTGCCGTTCTTCTTGAAGTTCCCCTTCTTCCCTTTGCCCTTTTCTTGAAACTAGTGGTCTTGTTAACCATCAACACTTGATGCTCTTTTCTTGATTTCTACCTTCGCCGATCTCAGCATCGCGAAGAGCTCGGGAATTACTTTCGTCATCCCTTGCATATTATAGTTCATCACGAAGTTCTACTAACTTGGTGATGGTGACTAGAGAATTCTGTCAATCACTATTTTATCTGGAAGATTAACTCCCACTTGATTCAAGCGATTGTAGTACCCAGACAATCTGAGCACATGCTCACTGCTTGAGCTATTCTCCTCCATCTTTTAGCTATAGAACTTGTTGGAGACTTCATATCTCTCAACTCGGGTATTTGCTTGAAATATTAACTTCAACTCCTGGAACATCTCATATGGTCCATGATGTTCAAAACATCTTTGAAGTCCCGATTCTAAGCCGTTAAGCATGGTGCACTAAAATATCAAGTAGTCATCATATTGAGCTAGCCAAACGTTCATAACATCTGCATCTACTCCTGCAATAGGTCTGTCACCTAGCGGTGCATCAAGGACATAATTCTTCTGTGCAGCAATGAGGATAAACCTCAGATCACGGATCCAATCCGCATCATTGCTACTAACATCTTTCAACTTAGTTTTCTCTAGGAACATATAAAAATTAAACGGGGAGCAACATCGCGAGCTATTGATCTACAACATAGATATGCTAATACTACCAGGACTAAGTTCATGATAAATTAAAGTTCAATTAATCATATTACTTAAGAACTCCCACTAGATAGACATCCCTCTAATCATCGAAGTGATCACGTGATCCATATCAACTAAACCATGTCCGATCATCACGTGAGATGGAGTAGTTTCAATGGTGAACATCATTTATGTTGATCATATCTACTATATGATTCACGCTCGACCTTTCGGTCTCAGTGTTCTGAGGCCATATCTGTTATATGCTAGGCTCGTCAAGTTTAACCTGAGTATTCCGCGTGTGCAACTGTTTTGCACCCGTTGTATTTGAACGTAGAGCCTATCACACCCGATCATCACGTGGTGTCTCAGCACGAAGAACTTTCGCAACGGTGCATACTCAGGGAGAACACTTATACCTTGATAATTTAGTGAGAGATCATCTTATAATGCTACCGTCAATCAAAGCAAGATAAGATGTATAAAAGATAAACATCACATGCAATCATAATATGTGACATGATATGGCCATCATCATCTTGTGCCTTTGATCTCCATCTCCAAAGCATCGTCATGATCTCCATCGTCACCGGCATGACACCATGATCTCCATCATCTTGATCTATATCAATGTGTCATCACATGGTCGTCTAGCCAACTATTGCTCTTGCAACTATTGCTATCGCATAGCGATAAAGTAAAGCAATTATTTGGCACTTGCATCTTATTCAATAAAGAGACAAACCATAAAACTTTTGCCAGTTGCCGATAACTTCAACAAAACATGATCATCTCATACAACAACTTATATCTCATCACGTCTTGACCATATCACATCACAACATGCCCTGCAAAAACAAGTTAGACGTCCTCTACTTTGTTGTTGAGTGTTTTACGTGGCTGCTATGGGCTGAGCAAGAACCGTTCTTACCTACGCATCAAAACCACAACGATAGTTTGTCAAGTTGGTGCTGTTTTAACCTTCGCAAGGACCGGACATAGCCACACTCAGTTCAACTAAAGTTGGAGAAACTGACACCCGCTAGTCACCTGTGTGCATAGCACAGCGGTAAAACCAGTCTCGCGTAAGCGTACGCGTAATGTCGGTCCGGGCCGCTTCATCCAACAATACCGCCGAACCAAAGTATGACATGCTGGTAAGCAGTATGACTTATATCGCCCACAACTCACTTGTGTTCTACTCGTGCATATAACATCTACGCATAAAACCAGGCTCTGATACCACTGTTGGGGAACGTAGTAATTTCAAAAAAATTCCTACGCACACACAGGATCATGGTGATGCATAGCAACAAGAGGGGAGAGTGTGTCTACGTACCCTCGTAGACCAAAAGCAGAAGCGTTAGCACAACGCGGTTGATGTAGTCGTACGTCTTCACGATCCGACCGATCAAGTACCGAATGCACGACACCTCCGAGTTCAGCACACGTTCAGCCCGATGACATCCCTCGAACTCCGATCCAGCCGAGTGTTGAGGGAGAGTTTCGTCAGCACGACGGCGTGGTGATGATGATGATGTTCTACCGACGTAGGGCTTCGCCTAAGCACCGCTACAGTACTATCGAGGTGGACTATGGTGGAGGGGGCACCGCACACGGCTAAAAGATCAAACGATCAATTGTTGTGTCTCTAGGGTGCCCCCTACCCCCGTATATAAAGGAGCAAGGGGGAGAGGTGCGGCCGGCCAGGAGGGGCGCGCCAGGAGGAGTCCTACTCCCACCGGGAGTAGGACTCCCTCCCTTTTCCTTGTTGGACTAGGAGTGGAGGGGGAAAGAGGAGGGAGAGAGGAAGGAAAGGGGGGCGCCGCCCCCCTCTCCTTGTCCTATTCGGACTAGTGGGAGGGGCGCGCGGCCCTGCCGTGGCTGCCTCTCCTCTCTTCCACTAAGGCCCACTATGGCCCATTAAGCCCCCGGGGGGTTCCGGTAACCTCCCGGTACTCCGGTAAAATTCCGATTTCACTCGGAACACTTCCGATATCTAAACATAGGCTTCCAATATATCAATATCCATCTATCGACCATTTCGAGACTCCTCGATATGTCCGATCACATCCGGGACTCCGAACAACCTTCGGTACATCAAAACATATAAACTCATAATATAACTGTCATCGAAACTTTAAGCGTGCGGACCCTACGGGTTCGAGAACTATGTAGACATGACCGAGACACGTCTTCGGTCAATAACCAATAGTGGAACCTGGATGCTCATATTGGCTCCCACATATTCTATGAAGATCTTTATCGGTCAGACTGCATAACAACATATGTTGTTCCCGAGATTCGATCGTCGGTATCTCAATACCTAGTTCAATCTCGTTACCGGCAAGTCTCTTTACTCGTTCTGTAATACATCATCCGCAACTAACTCATTAATTGCAATGCTTGCGAGGCTTATAGTGATGTGCATTACCGAGTGGGCCCAGAGATACCTCTCCGACAATCGGAGTGACAAATCCTAATCTCACAATACGCCAACCCAACAAGTACCTTCGGAGACACCTGTAGAGCACCTTTATAATCACCCAGTTACGTTGTGACGTTTGGTAGCACACAAAGTGTTCCTCTGGTAAACGGGGGTTGCATAATCTCATAGTCATAGGAACATGTATAAGTCATGAAGAAAGCAATAGCAGAATACTAAACGATCGTGTGCTAAGCTAACGGAATGGGTCAAGTCAATCACATCATTCTCCTAATGATATGATCCCGTTAATCAACTCACAACTCATGTCTATGGCTAGGAAACATAACCATCTTTGGTTAACGAGCTAGTCAAGTAGAGGCATACTAGTGACACTCTGTTTGTCTATGTATTCACACATGTATCATGTTTCCGGTTAATACAATTCTAGCATGAATAATAAACATTTATCATGATATAAGGAAATAAATAATAACTTTATTATTGCCTCTAGGGCATATTTCCTTCATACACTTCCTTCTCCCGCCTTAATTTTTTTACACAGGCAGATTAGACCAAATAGAAGTATCATGCTAAATTTTGCAAATTATTCCGGGTTTGTTTGGCCTTTTTTATACATTAATTAAGTTTCTGGGAATTTAATGTGCATAATTCAAATTTGAACTACAAGCACATGCTCCAGTGCACCAAAGTTGGTTGAAAAATCACATGTGTGTCCTTGGGGTGAATTTCTAGGTCCCATGCAAGAAATGGGAATGAAATTCAAACATCTGGGCGTCGTGCCTCGGCCGTAAAGATTGAGAAACTTTGTATTTAATTCCTGTAAATCCAAAATACGCCTGAAAATCATGAAACTTGGCACAGTGTCCTGACATGGCACCAACATGTTGCGCTGATTGTTTTGGCCGAATTGGGACAAGCTTTGGTGTAAGCTTCTTGCAAATCGGAACTTCCCTCAGGAAGGCTCGTGGTTCCGAGAGGGAACGTGCCACCTCCGTTTGCGAAACGACATACGTACACTGCCTTCTCCCGCCTTAATTTTTTTACACAGGCAGATTAGACCAAATAGAAGCATCGTGCTAAAATTTTGAATTATTCCGGGTTCGTTTGGCCTTTTTATACATTAATTGAGTTTCTGGGGATTTAATGTGCATAATTCAAATTTGAACTACAAGCACATGCTCCAGTGCACGAAAGTTGTTTGAAAATTCACATGTGTGTCCTTGGGTGAATTTCTAGGTCCCATGCAAGAAATGGAAATGAAATTCAAACATCTGGGCATGGTGGCTCAGCCGGAAAGATTGAGAAACTTGGTTTTTTAATTCCTGTAAATCCAAAACACGCCTGAAAATCATGAAACTTGGCATGGTGTCATGACATGGCACCAACATGCCGCGGTAAATATTTTGGCCGAATTGGGACAAGCTTTGGTGTAAGATTCTTGCAAACCGGAGCTTCCCTCAAGAAGGTTCGTGGTTCCGAGAGGGAATGTCTCACCTCCGTGTGCAAAACGACATACGTACACTGCCTTCTCCCGCCTTAATTTTTTCACACAGGCATATTAGACCAAATAGAAGTATCGTGCTAAGATTTGGAATTATTTCGGGTTCGTTTGGCCTTTTTATACATTAATTGAGTTTCTGGGCATTTAATGTGCATAATTCAAATTTGAACTATAAGCACATGCTCCAGTGCACCAAAGTTGGTTGAAAATCACATGTGTGTCCTTGGGTGAATTTCTAGGTCCCATGCAAGAAATGGGAATGAAATTCAAACATCTGGGCGTCGTGGCTCGGCCGGAAAGACTGAGAAACTTGGTTTTTTAATTCCTGTAAATCCAAAACACGCCTAAAAATCATGAAACTTGGCATGGTGTCATGACATGGCACCAACATGCTGTGGTAATTTTTCTGTCCGCTTTGCGAAGGCGCACACATTAACAATCAACAAAGTCATTTTGGAACAAGTGTTGTCACGTTACAAATCGGAAACACAAGTATTATTGAAACCGTGGGCGTCTACTTACCAATTACGTGCCGCCACGCGTCCCATTTTTTATTGGCTAGGATGTGCCATGCGGGGTAGCTATTTAAGTACGGGAGGCGTGCGATCATACCCCTGCCCGTGCTCATCGGGAGGAGAGCCCTTTGACCTCTACCCGCCGCGCACCTCCCTCCCAGCGTCTCCATTAATGGCACCCGAGTCCCTGTTCTACGGCGTGGCTATATGTCTCACTGAACTGAGATTTAAGAGAGAAAAATGAAATTTTGAAAAGAAAGTTTTGCACGGGTCTTGATGTAAGATCCGACGGGCCTATATAGCATCGACGACGAATTATAGCAAGCATGATGAATATTAAGGATGATGACAGTGGATAATAATTGTCTTTCATATTTAGGAATAATTAAAAAAAGCCACATGCTGCAACGCCCGAAATACACAAGGGCAAAAGAAGAAGGAAGACAATGATCTCGCTCGCTGATCTCTACTTTCTTGATGCATTGTTGCAGGCCGCGGGAAATAGTCTCCGTGGCGAGCGGCGATGAGCTCTTTCTTGTCCTCAAGATGCTGCTTGAGAGCATACACGGATTCCTTCACCAGCCTTCTGCGCTCGATGCACAGCATGGCATTCTCGTCCATAAGTTTCTCGACGATGACGTTGGTCCTCTTCAACAAGGCAGTGGTCTCCTCCTGGTGCTCCGCACTTCCGACGATCTTCGCCCTCAGCAGGTCGCGCTCAGCCAGGAGCTTAACATTGCTCTCATTTAGTTGTCGGATGACGCCGGTAGCCTATTCAAAAGAGGCTTTCATGTCATCCTGCAACCTCGTCCTGCCGGAGATCTGATCCATCTGGCTATGGACGATCGCATGATGCGCCTGTAAGAGTCCTCGCTTGCCCGCGAGAAATTTTCCTAGGCCGTCGCGGCGCGGGAGGACATCTCTGCTGCATTCGTGGTGTGGCAGGACATCTCTTCTGCTTCCACGGCGCGGCCATACTAGTCTGCTGCATCGACGGAGCGGCGGGACCTCCGTGCTGCTTCGGTGGCGCGGCGGTACCTCTGTGCTACTACGGCCGTGCAGCGGGACATGCAGGCTTCGTTCGCGGCCAGGCGGGACATCTCTCATGCTTCCGCTTCCATGCTCCCAACTCCCTGGTGGCAATCTCTGACCCAGAACTCACGCTGGCCATGGCAGACACAAGGGAACGATGATGAATGAATTGTTTGATTTTGTGGATGAGGAGTTGAGGAGGAATGTGCAGTCATCTTGGAGTAGTAGTATTTATAACCGAGTACTAATACGCTCCTAAGTGGGAAACCGTTTAGGTTTTTATCGGTGTGAACATGTTTGCAATTTGGAATGTGACGGGACGCAGGCTCAAAATTTACTGATGGTTATAAGTGCGACACTATTCCCGGAAGGCGTAACGTGGGCACGTACGCCTTCTCGGTCGCGTACGTGGCATTTGCACCATAGGGTGCACCGCAATAGGCAATGTCAGCACACGTCTTGTTCCAACAACCGTGCGCGCTCATTATTACCATCGCGCACGCTTCTTTTAATTAGAATATGTGTGCCCGTCTAGCGCACACACATTGATCTATCTAACTATTTCAGTTTATTGTGGCTAATTGCAAATAGTTCATCCATGTGAAGTGTATGCTATCAATCGCAGGCACTTTGATCTAGCTGACCCGTTTCTGTTATGTTGCCTAATCGCAAACAGTTAATCCTTCCAAAGCGCATGCCCTCAATCGCACACACCTTTATCTAGCTGCCCGTTTCTATTGTTCCTCCTCATCACAAATAGTTCATAAGAGTGAACCGTATGCTGTATATTGCACACGCCTTCATCTGGCTGCCCGTTTCTTTTGTTCCGCCTCATCGCAAATAGTTTATTGAACTGAACCGTATGCCCTGCATCACACATGCATCTAAAATCTGACCCATGTTTGATGGCTCCACCATCGCAAACGTTTTGCACCTTTTTTGACGGTTCTTTTACACCACCATTTGCGATTATTGCATCGCACATAGTTTCGTCGAAGGGTCTCTGATCGTAGTGTCGCGTTAGCAGCATCCTGCAGTAGTGAGTAATACACTTCCTCCGTCCCATTTTATAAGATCTTATTACATCCAATATACTCACATATTGGATGAATTAACATCTTATATTACGGCGCGGATGGAGTTTATTACATTGTTACAAATATCGGCCGATCTCTCTCCTGTTAACTGTTGTTGTGTTGCTGTTGTTGTTGCTATTGCTGTTGCTGTTCTTGTTGTTGTTGTTGTTGTTGTTGTTGTTGTTGTTGTTGTTGTTGCTCTTCCATGTATATCTAGACATCATCAGAACATCAAGGTAACACTCTTGTTGCTATGTAGCCTGGGATTGCATATTTAGTCATTCAATACAATGCATGTTGCTACGTAGCCTCAGATATATTAAATATGACCCTAGTTAACCTACCGATAAATGAGTTACAGATATATTCAGTGAAATGTTCGATTCAATGATTAATCCCTTATCAGTCCCCAGGCTATGTGGTACCAGCTACCGATATCCTGAACAGCGAGTATATGTATATATAAGCAATGGGATGAAACTAACCTCGATGGAAAACAGCAGTTGTTACCAATATTGTCCTGTGTGAGTACATCTAAAGGCATGTTAAGCACAACAGGCAAAACATCAACCAAATATATCCATGGTAGACAACATAATCTACAAATGATAGCTTCAGTGTGCAGGTTTAAGCATGCTAGTGGTATTGTTGAAACTGTTATTGATGAAATTGAACTGCACAGTAAATAGTTGCACATATGGAGCATCACATTGTGAATAACTGAAATAAACAAGGAAGAAGGCCATCTCTAGCCGATCCCCTAAAAGTTAACGGAGTAAAACCCTTAGTGGAGTTGTCGTTTCTAGTCGATCCCCTAAACTTAATGTCGTAAACTTCAATCTGATCAAGTTCAAAGCAGGTTCAACCGAAAGTAGCATGCATTCAAACATAAACATAGATAGTTTTGCATAACCGAACATAAAACATAAATTTAAACTAAACTAAACTACTTTCGGTCGAAGTGGAGGTCGAGCCAATCCTTCCTCGTAAGGTACGGTGTGTCGCGGCCGGGTCTGGGCCGGTGCCGTCGTCGAGGTCGTTGGGGAAGACACTCCTCCACTCGTCGACATCGATCTCCTCGTCCTCGCCGCCCACCTCGACGCCCTCCGTGCTGTTGTCCTTGCTGCCTTCGACCTCATCATCAGAGGAGAGCACGATAAGCTTGCCGCCCTCTGTGTCGGCAAGATCATCCGCTCCGCCTCCATGAGCTCCGGGTGCTGCTGGCGGAGCTCTTGCATGTAGACTTCGGTGGCGGCCTCAGCCTCGATGCGCTCCCTTGCCTCGCGGTCCTCCAGTGCCATAGCCGAGCTCACCACCCTGGCTCCAGCGGGACGAGGTCGACCAAACGTGTGCCGAAGGGGAAATTGAGCCTAGCCGTTGCGCCGTGGTAACGGACCTGCCAGCGGTCGTACTCCATGGCCGCGAGCTCGACCGTGTGGAAGCTACCGAGCCACCAGCGGGTGTGGGTCTCCTGATCCGTAATCTCGGCAACCCACGTCCCCCACCGCTGCTGCCGGACACCATGGTCGGGCCTGAGGTAGGATGGGGAAGTCCTCGAACCGGTGTAGGGGCGCGATGGCGGGCAGATCGGGAGACCGGCGACGGCGGCTTGATAAAGAGACCATGGAGGATGACGGGGACACCTCGGCGGTCACCTCACCGACGTCGGGTGAAGAGGCCGCGATAAACCTCTTTTGGGCCATTCTCTCCTCGACACTAGTAGAAAACTAGGCTTTGGTCACATGGCAATATTCATATTAGTCCCGGTTCAATCACGAACCGGGTCTAATGCGAGCATTGGTCCCGGTTCGTGCGGCCAGGGGCCTGCCGGGCCTCGTGGGGGCATTGGTCCCAGTTCGTCCGGCCCCTTTGGTCCCGGTTGGTGGGACAAACCGGGACCAATGGGCCACGCTCCTGGCCCACCACCCTTTAGTCCCGGTTCATACCAGAAACCGGGACTAAAGGGCTGGTCCTAGTCCTAACCTGTGTTTAGTCCCACCTCGCCAACCGAAGGGCGCTCACACCGGTTTATAAGACCGTCCCTCTTTGCCTTGTTGAGCTCCTCTCAATGTGAAAATAGATGCCCTTATACAGGGAATTTGACCTAAATTCACAGTAAATTTCTTTGAATTTCATAGAAATTTATTATGAATTTAGGTTGAATTTTCTCTATAGGCGCATCTATGTTCATTTTTTATAGTAAGTAAAATAAATAAACCTTAATAACATAAATAAAAATAAATAAACCTTAATAAAATAAAATAAACTATAGTAACTAAAATAAATAAACCTTAATAAATTAAATAAAAATAGCAGCAGTAAAATAAATAAAAATAAAATAATTAAAGTAAAATACATAAGTAATTAGAAATAAAATAAATAAGTTTCTTGTTGTAAGTAGAAACAAAACAAAACAAATAAAGCAAAAGAGAAAACAAAAAACAGAGAAAAAAATTATGCCACCTACTGGGCCACCACAGCCTGAATACGACTTGAAACCCATCCGTGGGCCAGGATTCAGGCCTGCAGAAGGCCCAGTAGGCCCCACAGGCAAAGAGAACGGTTAGGCCCGAAAGCCTGCAGTTGAGAGGAGGAGCTCGAGAGGGTGGGCGCAGCAGCGCTTATAAACCACTCTCGAGCCCTCTCAACTAGCGAGGTGGGACTAAACTTTTGACGCGGGGCAGCACAAGGCCTTTGGTCCCGGTTGGTGCCACCAACCGGGACTAAAGGGGGCATTGGTCCCGGTTCATGGCACCAACCGGGACCAAAGGCCTTTAGTCCCGGTTGGTGCCACGAACCGGGACCAAAGAGTTCCCTATATATACCCCATCGCCACAGCAGAGCACTCCACAGTCCTCTGTTTTTTTCTGGCCGGCGAGGGGAGGGCATTTGGGTGCTCTAGCTCACCTCCTATGCACATGAGGTGTTCGATGAAATGTCTGAGCCACACTAGTTAATCTTTCTCCTCTCGAAAGTCGACCTCCGAGCTCCATTTTCCCCGAGATTTGTCTAGGTTTAGCGGTCCGTCACGTCCCGTCCCCGTCTTCACCGCCGTCGATCGCCCGCGCCGATCTCGTCGCCAGCACCACCGTGGTGAGCCTCTTGTTCTTATCTTCTTTCTGAAAGGAAAAAAATTCTTACTTTAGATAGTTACTTGTCTAATTTTGTCACTTTTATTATTCCTTCTTATTACATAGTGCGATGGTTTTGGGATCCGCCCCCGTCGGCCCTCGTCCTGTCTATGATTCGGATGTGGTATATATTATCTTTTTACAACTATTTGGTTCATTTATTGTTTATGACAAATATACTGACCAACGTGACATAGATTTTATTTATCTAGGAGGTGGTTGAACCAGAAATTCTAACCGACCCTATTGTCGAGAGGTTAAATTTAGTTGAAGAAGAAAACAATTACTTGAAGGAAAAAATAAAAAAATTGAGGAGGAGAATATGATATTGGAGTTGCATGTTGCGAATGTCGTCGATGATCACAAGATCAAGATGGATGCAATGCGCTTGAAGATTAGAAAGATTAGAAAATATGCCATTCATAAGAAGGCTTGGTATCATTATGCCGTTGGATCAATTGTTACCTTGGTTGCGATTATGATCGCATTTGTTTTCGCATTGAAATGTTTTACATAGTTTCAATGTATGGTTTAATTAATTAGATGCTCTGGAGAGCTATATATATGTTGTTAGATGAGAACTATGTATGTACTTTGGTTTTAATGTGATGATGAACTTCTATTAATTTGGTCACTTAATTATCTATTCATGATGTTCTGTAATGGTTTTTGACACACTTAATTATATATAATGCACGCAGATGAACCGGCAATGGATGTACGGTGACAGACACACCTCCGAGTACATTAAGGGCGTGCATGATTTTCTCGAAGTGGCTGAGGCAAACAAGCAGAATGGTTTTATGTGTTGTCCATGCCCTATATGTGGGAATACGAAGTCTTACTCTGACCGGAAAATCCTTCACACCCACCTGCTTTACAAGGGTTTCATGCCACACTATAATGTTTGGACGAGGCACGGAGAAATAGGGGTTATGATGGAAGACGGCGAAGAAGAAGAGGACAATGACAACTATGTGCCCCCTGAATACGGTGATGCTGCAACGGGGGAAGCTGCTGAAGATCAAGAGGAACCAGACGATGTGCCCAATGATGCTGTGAGGGGGAAGCTGCTGAAGATCAAGAGGAACCAGTGCCCGATGATGATGATCTCCGCCGGGTCATTGTCGAGGCAAGGACGCAATGCGAAAGTCAAAAGGAGAAGCTGAAGTTCGATCGCATGTTAGAGGATCACAAAAAAGGGTTGTACCCCAATTGCGAAGATGGCAACACAAAGCTCGGTACCGTACTGGAATTGCTGCAGTGGAAGGCAGAGAATGCCGTGCCTGACAAAGGATTTGAGAAGCTATTGAAAATATTGAAGAAGAAGCTTCCAAACGATAACGAATTGCCCGACAGTACATACGCAGCAAAGAAGGTCGTATGCACTCTAGGATTGGAGGTGCAGAAGATACATGCATGCCCTAATGACTGCATCCTCTACCGCGGTGCATACAAGGAACTGAACGCATGCCTGGTATGCGGTGCATTGTGGTATAAGATCAGACGAGATGACCCTGGTGATGTTGATGGCCAGCCCCCCAGGAAGAGGGTTCTTGCGAAGGTGATGTGGTATGCTCCTATAATACCATGGTTGAAACGTCTGTTCAGAAACGAAGAGCATGCCAAGTTGATGCGATGGCACAGTGAGGACCGTAAGAAAGACGGGAAGTTGAGAGCACCCGCTGACGGGTCGCAGTGGAGAAAAATCGAGAGAAAGTACTGGGTTGAGTTTGCAGCTGACCCAAGGAACGTATGGTTTGGTTTAAGCATGGATGGCATTAATCCTTTCGGGGAGCAGAGCAGCAATCACATCACCTGGCCCGTGACTCTATGTATGTATAACCTTCCTCCTTGGATGTGCATGAAGCGGAAGTTCATTATGATGCCAGTTCTCATCCAAGGCCCTAAGCAACCCGGCAACGACATTGATGTGTACCTACAGCCATTAGTTGAAGAACTTTTACAGCTGTGGAATGGAAACGGTGTACGTACGTGGGATGAGCACAAACAGGAGGAATTTAACCTGCACGCGTTGCTGTTTGTAACCATCAACGATTGGCCCGCTCTCAGTAACCTTTCAGGACAGACAAACAAGGGATACCACGCATGCACGCACTGTTTAGATGACACTGAAAGTATATACCTGGACAAATGCAGGAAGAATGTGTACCTGGGCCATCGTCGATTTCTTCCGACCAACCATCAATGTCGAAAGAAAGGCAAGCATTTCAAAGGCGAGGCAGATCACCGGAAGAAGCCCGCCATGCGTACCGGTGATCACGTACTTGCTATGGTCAATGATTTACATGTAATCGTTGGAAAGGGTCCCGGCGGACTAGCTGTTCCGAATGACGCTGAGGGACACGCACCCATGTGGAAGAAGAAATCTATATTTTGGGACCTACCCTACTGGAAAGAGCTAGAGGTCCGCTCTTCAATCGACGTGATGCACGTGACGAAGAATCTTTGCGTGAACCTGCTAGGCTTCTTGGGCGTGTATGGGAAGACAAGAGATACACCTGAGGCACGGGAGGACCTGCAACGTTTGCACGAAAAAGACGACATGCCTCCGAAGCAGTATGAAGGTCCTGCCAGCTACGCTCTTACGAAAGAAGAGAAAGAAATCTTCTTTGAATGCCTGCTCAGTATGAAGGTCCCGACTGGCTTCTCGTCGAATATAAAGGGAATAATAAATATGCCAGAGAAAAAGTCCCAGAACCTAAAGTCTCATGACTGCCACGTGATTATGACGCAACTGCTTCTGGTTGCATTGAGGGGGCTTCTACCGGAAAATGTCCGATTAGCCATTATGAAGCTATGTGCATTCCTCAATGCAATCTCTCAGAAGGTGATCGATCCAGAAATCATACCATGGCTAAGGAGTGATGTGGCGCAATGTCTTGTCAGTTTCGAGCTGGTGTTCCCACCATCCTTCTTCAATATCATGACGCACGTCCTAGTTCATCTAGTCGACGAGATTGTCATTCTGGGGCCCGTATTTCTACACAATATGTTCCCCTTTGAGAGGTTCATGGGAGTCCTAAAGAAATATGTCCGTAACCACGTTAGGCCAGAAGGAAGCATCTCCATGGGCCATCAAACAGAGGATGTCATTGGGTTTTGTGTTGACTTCATTCCTGGCCTTAAGAAGATAGGTCTCCCTAAATCGCGGTATGAGGGGAGACTGACTGGAAAAGGCACGCTTGGAGGGGACTCAATAATATGCAGGGATGGATATTCTTGGTCTCAAGCACACTACACAGTTCTACAGAAATCTACCTTGGTGACCCCGTATGTCGATTAACACAAGAACAGTCTGCGCTCCAAACACCCGGAGCAGTGTGATGACTGGATTACATGTGAACACATCAGGACTTTCAGCAGTTGGTTGGAAACACGTCTCAGAGGTGACACCACTGTTTGTGATGAGTTGTACTCGTTGTCCAGGGGACCATCTTCGACTATATTGACTTACAAAGGATACGAGATAAATGGGAATACATTTTACACGATCGCCCAAGATCAAAAGAGCACCAACCAAAACAGCGGTGTCCGCTTTGATGCAGCAACCGAGAGGGGAAAGGACACATATTATGGTTACATAATGGACATATGGGAACTTGACTACGGACATGATTTTAAGGTCCCTTTGTTTAAGTGCAAATGGGTCAATCTGTCAGGAGGCGGGGTACAGGTAGACCCACAGTACGGAATGACAACAGTGGATCTGAACAATCTTGGGTACACTGACGAACCGTTCGTCCTAGCCAATGATGTGGCACAGGTTATCTATGTGAAGGACATGTCTACCAGACCGAGAAAAAGAAAAGATAAGGAAGCGAATACATCATACGATGAGCCAAAGCGCCACATAGTTCTTTCAGGAAAAAGGGACATTGTGGGAGTGGAGGGCAAGACAGACATGTCTGAAGATTATGAAAAGTTTCATGAAATTCCTCCCTTCAAAGTCAAGGCTGACCCAAGCATCCTGATAAACGATGAAGATTATCCATGGTTACGGCGCAATAAGCAAATGACACAAGCGAAGAAAAAGTGAAGACTTTCTCCCGCAACTATTATGATGATACCATGCCAACTTTGTAACAGACGAGTATGATACCATTGTCCGTTTTGTACACGAAGTGCATCTAGTTTTTGCCGTAACCCTCTCAACTTTCTTACACATGCTATGTGGATGAAATGATGATACCATGCCAACTTTCAACCTTTTCAGAGTTCATTTGAAATGCTTTTCAATTTTAGGGTCTTATAGCTCAAAATAATTAGTAAATGCATGAAAAATAACAGGCCAAAAATTAAAAATTATGCCACCTACTGGACCACAATGGCCTGAATACGATTAGAAACCCATCCATGGGCCAGGATTCAGGCCCGCAGAAGGCCCAGTAGGCCCACAGGCATGTACAGAGAGGTTAGGCCCATAATCCTGCTTTAGAGAGGAGCTCGACAGCTCAGGCACACCGCACCTTATAAACAGGTGCGGCTCTCTCTCAGCTAGCGAGGTGGGACTAAACTCCCACCACCACGCCGCTGTGCAAGGCCATTGGTCCCGGTTGGTGGCACGAACCGGGACCAATTCCACCCTTTGGTCCCGGTTGGTGCCACGAACCGGTACTAATGAGGCTGTGGCCCCACGAGCACCTTTAGTACCGGTTCGCGGCACGAACCGGTACTAGAGTTTCTTACTAAGCAGTTTTTTAGTCCCACCTTGCTAGCTGAGAGGCACTAGGAGCGGTTTATAAGCCCTGAGTGCAGAGACGATGAAGAAGAGGCGCAATGCTCACGTTGCTTAGCTTCAAGCATTGAGCTATGTGCAGTGCAGTCTACACTATTCCGAAAGGCTTGAAGCAAATCAACGAGCATTGCGCCTCTTTTTTATTTTTAATAACTTATTACAACTCCGGACTTCTTGTGTTATGACAAAATAAATAAACTTTAATAAAATTTATGAAACTAAAATTAACAAAGTATTTTCTGTTCAAAACATTATAAGAAACCTCTAGTATTATTGAAACTAAAATCATATAAAATTGATGCAACGAAAATTATCAAAGTATTTTCTGTTCAAAATCATTAAAAGCAAAAAGAATTTTCATAAAGAACTTTTTTTGATAGAAACTTTAATAGCAAAAAGAATTATCATAAAGTAAAATAAATAAGTAATTAGAAACAAAATAAAATAAAATAAATATTTTTTGTTGTAAGTAGAAACAAAACAAAATAAATAAAGCAAAAAAGAAAACAAAAAAACTAAATACAGCAAAAAGAATTTTCATAAAGAACTTTTTTGATAGAAACTTTAATAGCAAAAAGAATTATCATAAAGTAAAATAAATAAGTAATTAGAAACAAAATAAATAAAATAAATAAGTTTTTTGTTGTAAGTAGAAACAAAAAAAAATAAAGCAAAAAAGAAAACAAAAAACTAAATACAGCAAAAAAAAATTGTTGGGGCGCTGCCCGCTGGGCCTTCCAACCCTCGAGTTTGCAAATACAGGCCCAGAAGGGCTAGACACTATAGGAATCAGCTATTTTGCCGTCTGCCATGGCGGACAGCAAAGGCATGAACGGCGGACGGCAAAGGCCTTTGCCGTCAGCCGCGGACGGCAAAAGGCTCCGGCAAAGTAGGCTACGGTAAACAGCTACTTTGCCGTCTGCTTCCTGGCGGCTGACGGCAAAGGCTATTTGCCGTCTGCCGCGGACGGCAAAGAGGGCGGACGGCAATAATTGTGCTCTCAGTCCGTTAAGTGGCTAACGGCAGGCCTTTGCCGTCCGCCGCGGACGGCAAACTTTCTAGTGCCTTTGCCGTCTGCCAGCGGACGACAAAGTTTCTACTGTCTTTGTCGTCCGCCGTATGATGTCATCTACACGTCACTACATGGCAGGCCTTTGCCGTCCGCCGCTGACGGCAAACTCTTTGCCGTCTGCCACTGTAGGCAAACTAACCAAATGGGTCAGCTCCCAGGAAGCACAGCTGGATGCCACGTGTCCTCTTTGCCGTCTGCGGCAGACGGCAAAGAAGCCGTTGCCGTCGGTGGCAGAGGGCAAAGAGCCTGCATATTGGGTCTTTTTTCTGTTTTTTATTAAATCCAACAATTTTCACAGAAAATATATATGGCATATATAGATATATTTCACAAGGCAGAGTTCCATCACATAAGATATCAACAATTTTCACAGCAAACATATAAGATATCCAACATGCATAGTTCCATCATACATAGTTCCATCACATAACTTCATCACATATGTTCCATCCAACTACCAAGTTCCATCATACATAGCATAGTTCATCCAACTACCAAGATACATGCATAGTTCAACGATACAAAAGAAACAGAGAAAGGGATAAGGAGCACTCCATCTATGCAAGCTTTCGTCAAGTGAATGAAATCTGCAAAATGAAAAATAAGAAAGTTAGAAATAGGTGACTAGAATAAGAAGACTAGAACAAGAAGAGTAGAACAAGAAGAAGACTAGAACAAGAAGAGTAGAACAAGAAGAAGACTAGAACAAGAAGAGTATGTCATTTATGAGCTAACTTACGTGAAATGGATCATATATGAGCTAACTAAGTTGAAATGGGTCGTTTATGAGCTAGCTAAGGTGAAATGGATCATTTATGAGCTAACTTAGTTGAAATGGGTCGTTTATGAGCTAACTAAGGTCAAATGGATCGTTTTTGAGGTAACTAAGGTGAAATGGATCGTTTTTTAGCTAACTTAGGTGAAATGGATCATTTATGAGCTAATTTAGTTGAAATGGATCTTTTTGAGCTAACTTAGGTGAAATGGATCATTTAAGAGCTAATTTAGGTGAAATGGATCGTTTTTTAGCTAACTTGGTGAAATGGATCGTTTATGAGCTAAATTAGTTGAAATGGATCGTTTATGAGATAACCTAGGTAAGATGGGTCATTTTGGAGTTAACCTAGTTCAAAGGGTCATTTTAAAGCTAACGTAGGTAAAATGGATCATTTAGGAGCTAATCTAGGTAAAATGGGTCATTTTTGAGCTATCTTGGATGAACTGGATCATTTATAAGCTAACCTTGGTAAAATGGGTCATTTTAGAGCTAACTTAAGTAAAATGGATCGTCTATGAGCTAACTAAGCTAATTAAAGCTAAGTCTAGGTCTTTATGCATGTGTTAAGCAAAACACTAGATAAACTTACCAAGATCCAGGAGGTGTAGGAGCGGGGTGGCTCATGTCTGTAGCTGGAGAAGGATCGTGCGATGCTTGTCTGGAGTTACGCTGCACCAAAGATCATTTCCAATGTCTTGTTAGCATGATGACACTCAAATGTTAAGACTAGCAAGTAATGTCCATTCAAATAAAACTCACCGTGGTCCCAGGAGCAATCACTGGCATCGGCGGAGCGGTCTGACCTATCTTCTCGCACACAGACTGCACATTTGGTTTCGACGACTCAGTCATACTAGTTAGTAATGAGACAAACACTACATGAATGTTTTGGCTAATCTGCAGAAGAAACTTACCACAAGGAGCTCGTACATGGCCCTTGCCTGCATGTCATTCCGTGCCCTCTCCTCCTCCATCATCTTTGTTGTCCTCTCCTCCAACTCCCGCTGCCTCTCTGCCGCCTCCGCCAGAAGTTTCTCCGTTCGATCTCTCTCACTCTGTATAGCAGCCTGCAACACCACTCACATGACCATTTGTAATCATTGATGGAAGCGCACACAATGTAATGGAGAAAGATAACTGAGTACGTATCACTAACCTTGATGGCGAGTTGCACTGGCCGTTCACGAGGCCTTATCTCAGGAGCGGAGCTCGACTGGCGCGCCTTGATCTCCGGGAGAGTGCTAGGACAATGGATAAGTCCATCTCCAATGGCTATGGAGCCATGGGACCTCCCGCCACCAGATATCATCACCAGCTCTGGATCAATGGGACCCTGGCTCGGGTTAAAGTCCTCCCCTTTCCTCGCCTTCCCCTCATCTCTATATCTCACGAGCTTGTTGTGGGAGGAGATGTTGGTGAAGTTGTTTGCATCATCGAGGTCAGACTGAGAGAAAGCCTTGACTTTCTTGAAAGAGGCAGTGTGGGCCATGGCATACAGGTCGTACACCTCTGGCACCTTATCCACCTTATTGTGGCGTGCCTGAAAGAGAGAAACAATGTAAATTAGTAATTAAAGGGCTCAAGCTAGCATGATGAATGAATTGCATGAATCATGAAGCAAACCACATACCCAGTTGCGCCCGAACTGATATAAGTTGGAGCTGCCTTGATGGTGTGGCACACCTTCCATTTGGGCACGTTTGTCCTTGGCCTCGTTGTGGAGGGCTAGCCATTCTTTTGAGCACCACTCATCGACCAACACCTCCCAACAATCCATCCGATCCGCACACCATCTCGGAGGCGCCTAAGTTAGCAAATAGAAACTTGAGCGCTACGGCTAAGAATTACTAAATGAAGGAACTTAAGTAGAAGGCCTTAAGAATTACCTTCATGTACTGCTCCTTACTCAGGAACTTATCGCGGCACGCCGGCTTGGTCTTCTTGATACCACGCAAGGCGTAGTAGTCTCGAACAGCCTGCACCCGAGCCTCGTGCCGTAAGTTCTGGAGTAGGCGCTTGCAGACGTTCTCGATAACATGTGCCGCGTCCTCCTCGTATCCCTCCTCACACCTGTAGAATGTCTGCAATCAAATGAGACAATATTGATTAGTACAATTAATAACTAGCTAGTTGAAGATTTTTAAATGTGTAAAGGAGAAATTACCCAGAACGTTCTGATCACCATGTCTGCCCTCGTGTCGCACACGACACCGTCGATAATGACATCCGGCGGGGCCGGGGCAGCCACGTAGTGCTCCCAGCTCAATCCAAGCTCTGGAAGCCGACCCTCACCAGGCAACGTGACAAACCCCGGGAAGTTTTGCCGGCAAAGAACTCCAAGGACGGAGTTGGGCCGGCGGACACTATGATGGTTGTCCCAACCCCTGCAGCATGACAAGGCCAACGCATTAGTTATTTGAAGAAACGTGAATGCACAAGGTACAAAAATATTAAATGCACTTACGTACCTCTCCCCATCAGGGAAAATCAACCACCTCTACTCGCGGGTCGCCGGCACGGACGGGAGCCGTGTAGCACCACGCTGGTAGACGGTGCCCCCCTCCTCCTCAAGATCAGTCGGCTCCCCGCCATCATCAGCATGGCCACTCGGCTCCTCGGGCTGATCCGGCCAGGTACCCCATCCGGACGTGTGCTCCTCCGGGGTCTCGTGGGCTGAAGGCCAGTCGACCCGAGGCTCGTGGGCCCAAGACCCGTGGACCGGAGGCCGTGTAGCCTCCTCCTCAGACGAGTCCACCCTAGCAGTCACGTGCTCGGGTGAAACAGCTGGGGGTGGCGGCGAGGAAGGCGCCGTAGCAGTCACCCTACCTCCTCTCCCGCGACCACGTGCCCCACCTCCTCTCTTCCTACCTCGTCCCCTGCTGGGCACCGCGGTCGACGAAGAAGGGCCCGGCGGTGTGGCCATACTGTCCAGCAACGCTCGGCGGAGAGGTGAGTCTGGAATGGAAGACCTCAGACCACGCGCCGATGAAGAAGGGGCCTTGGCGCGCTCCCGACCAGCGCCCACCATCTTTCAACACCTGCCATGACAAATAGTACGAAATTAGTACAACATAAAAAAGAGACCGACATGAATAATAATATGTGTATCACTTAAGTGTATCATCATCAAGTACAACATTAAAAAATTTAATACCTAACACTACTAATAATCTCGATCAGTATCATCAATAAATGCTTAATCATAATCATCACTATAATCAATGACGGGCTCATAGGGTTCAGTGGCATCAACATGTGCAAGGCCACCTTGACGTAATCGGTCAAGCAATGACAGGTCATCCGCAGCAGTAACCTCTTCTTGTTCCGGCTCTTCTTGTTCCTCCTCTGGGGTGATGTCGGATTCACTGTCGCTGTCTACTTCAATGTTTTGGGGTGAAGTATAGCGGTTCTTGAAACGCTTTTTGGAAAGACGTGTCTCTTGGAAGAATTCTCCTTCATATGTGTCTGGGTTAATGTGAGGTTCATAATCCTCTTCCTTTGGGGGAGATAGTCTAGCACGTGGCGGCACTTCATAAACGACATCCCAACCTTTCAGATTTGGATTAGTTTGGCAGGCCCACGGTAGATAGAATACTTGGGTCGCCTGTTGAGCCGTAATATAGACATCAGGAACATCTAAATGGGTGCTTTGGTTGATTTCAACTAGCCCTATATGTTCATGAGTCCTTCTAGTCTCCTTCGGCTGAAACCAATAACATTTGAAGACTACGACATTCGGTGGGTTTTCACCATAGAATAGAAGTTCATAAATTGCTTCAACTCTCCCATAATACTCGGTACCTCCTTCGCCGATAGCAGATACACAACAATTTGTAGACTTTCGGTCGGCCATAGATAGCTCTTTGCCATAGGTACGAAAGCGATACCCGTTGATGTCGTATTTGTCAAATGAACGGACCTTATAGTCAAAACCATTAGCGACTTGTCTCAATTCGGCGTCCATAGACTCTGAATTAGCCTACAAGTTTAATATGAAAGGATTGTTGCATTACGCACAAATTAGCGAATGAAACCGGGATAGCCGCCTACAAATTAGCCTACAAGTCTAATAGAAATTACCGTTTGTTTGAACCAAGAGATGAAACCGGGATAGCCGCCTCCTTGCTTTGCGAGAAGCTCATACTCTTCGACAGAATCCTTTTGGATCACCGCTCCATACGAGAATAAGGCGACGTATCGACTGTATGAAATATCCAGGAATAAGAGCAGTTCAAAGGAAATAGAAGTTGCGAAACTATGTACCGAGAACTTACTCGATGTACGGCCGCACTTCTATCAGGTTGTTGAAGATATACAACGAAATGGTCCGCCATTGTTCGTTATCCAAAGATACTGGATTTGAAACACTGGCTGGTGCGAGATTCCCTTTGAATAGGCTGAGGTTTGATCCACCCTTTTTAGGGTCGTCAGCATTGTACCGAGGCTTCGGATTATGCAAATGACGATTTTTGGCTTCGTAGTGTGCTGTCACGAAGTTTGCCGCCTCCTCAGTGATGAATGCCTCAGCCATCGATGCTTCAATTCTACGTTTATTTTTACATTTTTGTCGAAGCGTCTTCTGCATCCTCTCAGTTGGGTAGCACCAACGATTTTGCACGGGCCCCCCCAATCTTGCCTCGGTCGGGAGATGCAAAATCAAATGTTGCATTGGATTAAAGAAGCCCGGTGGAAAGATCTTCTCTAACTTGCAGATCAACTCCGGCGCCAACTCTTCCATTTCTTCTAGCACGCCAGGCGATAGTTCTTTCGCACAAAGAACACGGAAGAAATAGCTGAGTTCTGCCAGTACTAGCCATTCATCCTCAGGGATGAAGCCACGCAACATCACCGGCATTACCCGCTCAATCCATATGTGCCAATCATGACTCTTGAGACCAAATATCTTCAATTTATCAAGACTGGCTCCCCTCTGTAGATTCGCTGCATACCCATCGGGGAACATCAACTGCATTTTCACCCACAAGATAATTTCCCTCATAGCTGGCCTTCCAAGATTGAACCATGCCTTTGGCTTCGTCCAGTTCTGCTTTCCTTTCGGTTCTTTCATGTTTTGTAACGGCCTATCACATAGCGCCTCCAGATCGACTCTAGCCTTAGTATTATCCTTTGACTTCCCATCTATGCCGAACAATGTACCAAAAAGTGCCTCGGCGATATTCTTCTCAGTGTGCATCACGTCGATGTTGTGTGGGCAAAGGAGGTCTTTGAAGTAAGGCAGATCCCATAAGCATGTTTTGTGAGTCCAGGCGTGCTTAGAATTATACCCCTTGAAGTACCCTGGACGCTCTGGATCTGGCTCGAGAGCGTTTAACTGATCCAGGGTCTGTTGGCCTGTCAATGCAGGTGGTGCAGAGTTTTTGACAACTCTACCTCTGATGAAGTTCTTCTTGTCTTTCCTGAACTTATGGCGAGGATTCAGGAACTGTCTATGCATGTCGAAGCAAGAAAACTTGCGACCGGCCTGAAGCCAACGAAACTCAAGAGCTCCCTTGCATGTGGGGCACGGGAACCTTCCATGCACACACCAGCCAACGAATAGCGCATACGCCGGCAAGTCATGCATCGATTACATGTACCAGACACGCATTATGAAGTTCCGTTTGCTATAGGCGTCGTATGTCTTGAACCCATTATACCAGGCTTCTTGCAATTCGTCCTTAAGCGGTTGCATGTACACATTCATATTTTTCCCCGGATAGTTGGGCCCTGGAATTATCAACGTCAGGAAAATGTTCTTTCTTTGCATAATCTGTCCGGGGGGGGGGGAGATTCAGTGGAAAGACAAATACGGGCCAACAACTGTATTGGGCTGCTGTCATACCAAACACACTGAACCCATCCGTGCTGATGCCGACTCGAGGATGCCTCGGATCTGCCGCTTTGTCACCATGTAATTCATCAAACTTTTTCCACGCAACACCATCCGATGTGTGTACAATCATCAGATTCCCATCTGCATCTAGTTCGGTTCTTTTGCCCGTTTTGTGCCATGTCATCTGTCTGGCCGTCTCTTCGACCATGAAAAGACGTTGAAGTCTTGGTACGATTGGCATATACCGAAGAACACTAACGGGGATTTTGGTCTGTGTCTTCTCACCCATACCGTTGTCTACCACAACATACCTGGAAGACTTGCAAATGGGACAATAGTTCAAGTCCGCATAGTCAAGCCTAAACAAGACACATCCTTTCTCACAGGCATGTATCTTATCATAGGGCATCTTCAGTGCACGGAGGATTTTGTCCGACTGGTACAGGTTTGCAGGCATTACATGGCCTTTGGGTAGAAAGCGTCCAAATACTGTCATCATTGCATCGTAGCATTCTCTGCCCAAGTTGAACTGAGCCTTCAGAGCCATTACTTGTGAGATGGCATCCAACTGACAAAGCTCAGTGTGCTCATGGAGCGGACGTTTTGAAGACTCCAACATTTCATTGAAGGCCTTTGCAGATTCCTCCATCTCCTCGTCCGAATCCCGAGCATCATCGAAGTCTTGCACCATGTTTTCCATCCCGGTACCATGCTCGTCGGTGCGACGACGATCCACCTCAGCTCGGTCACGTTGGGCAGACTCACCATGAAATGTCCACACCGTATAATCGGGCGTAAAACCACTCTTCTGCAGGTGTTTGCCCATTTCAGCCTCTGTCCTCTTTTCCCAATTGCCGCACCGTAAACAGGGGCACCAGGTTTTCCTCTGGCCATTTGCAAATGCGGCTCGCACAAACCCCTTGGTTTTTGTGAACCATTCAGTGCTCCATTTGTTCTGACCAGTGTGACCGGTGTACATCCACGCACGATCACTCATCTTGACTTTCAGAGCTACTAGACACACAACAAATATATATATATATATAATTCACCATGTATATATTCATCAGTTGATCTACTTTGTCAATTTTATTACGTCCATGCAACCTACACTCTAATAGGTAATGATAGGTCCTAATCCCACCCGAGTATGTTTAGATTGGGTTCATTTTCCCATGCTATGCTCCGGATCCTACGCAAAATTTCGGCAGCACCTCCCCGCTGTTCTCCTGATACACGTCTCTGCAATAAACAGAGAGGATGTGTACCCGGAGAACAACAGGGGAGGCACTGACGAAATTTATGCGTCGGATCCGGAGCAAAGCATATGGGAAAACGAACCCAATCTAAACATACTCGGGCTGTCCATGGATAGCGTTGGACAATTCGAAAGAATCAAGGTTATAAATATGCAAATGCATGCATATTTATAACTATGACGCTTTCGAACGGGAGACACATATTGGTTACGCATACTGATGATTCAAGACACATATATAGCTAGCTATCAAGTTTCATCGGAATAGATCAAATAATTAATGGGGGAGGAGGACATGTCATTTGTGCTCACCCACGAACGAAGGGGCAGAGCTCGTCAAACGCACGGCGAGGTCGTCGAACACCAAACCTCGCAGCGATGAAACAACTGCACATTTAAAACTACCCGATCAACACAATTATATATGATGTTTTTTATAACAAAATCGAAAGATATATGACCTAACTAATAATTCACAAATATATGACCCCGTCGGCTTCTGGAAGGCCAAAGAACACCTTTTCGGGAGGTGTCGGGGGTCGGGGTGTCGTGTCGGTCTCGGGGTGCCGTGTCGGGGTCGGGGTCTCGGGGTCAGGGTGTCGGGTCGGGGTCGGTGTCGGGGTCGGGGTGTCGGGTTAGGCTCGGGGTCGGGGTGTCGGGGTCGGGGTCGGGGTCGGGGTCTCGGGGTCGGGGTCTAGGGGTCGGGGTGTCGTGTCGTGGTGCCGGGTCGGGGTCGGGGTGCCGTGTCGGTGTCGGGGTCGGGGTGTCGGGTCAGGCTCGGGGTCGGGGTGTCGGGTCGGGGTGCCGGGTCGGGGTCGGGGTGCCGTGTCGGTGTCGGGGTAAGGGTGGGTGTGGTGTCAGGGTGTCGGTGTCGGGGTGTCGTGTCGGTGTCGGGGTCGGGTCTCGGGGTCGGGGTGTCGGGTCGGGGTGCCGGGTCGTGGTCGGGGTGCCGTGTCGGTGTCGGGGTCGGGGTGTCGGGTCAGGCTCGGGGTCGGGGTGTCGGGGTCGGGGTCGGGGTCGGGGTCGGGGTGCCGGATCGGGGTCGGGGTGCCGGGTCGGTGTCGGGGTCGGGGTGTCGGGTTAGGCTCGGGGTCGGGGTGTCGGGGTCGGGGTCGGGGTGTCGGGGTCTAGGGGTCGGGGTGTCGTGTCGGGGTGCCGTGTCGGGGTGCCGGGTCGGGGTCGGGGTGCCGTGTCGGGTCGGGGTTTTTTCCTCTTTTTTCCTTTTCTTCTTCTTCCTATTCTTCCTTTTTTCCTTCTTCTTCTTCTTCTTCTTCTTCTTCTTCTTCTTCTTCCTCCTTTCCTTTTTCCTCTTCTTCTTCTCCTCCTCTCCTCTTTTTTCTTCTTCTTCTTCCTCTTCTTCTTTTTTCTTCTCCTCCTCCTCCTCTTCTTCTTCCTTTCCTTTTTCCTCTTCTTCTTCTCCTCCTCTCCTCTTTTTTCTTCTTCTTCTTCCTCTTCTTCTTTTTCTCTCCTCCTCTCTTCTTCTTCTTCCTTTCCTTTTTCCTCTTCTTCTTCTCCTCTCTCCTCTTTTTCTCTTCTTCTTCTTCTTCCTCAAACTAACTAAACCTAAAACTAAACCTAAACTAAAACTAAACTAAAACTAAACTAAACTAAACTAAATCTAAACTAAAACTAAAACTAAAAAGGAAAAAAACAGAAAAAAAACAGAAAAAGGAGGGGGCTCACCTGGGGCAGGGCCGGTGGAGGAGGCCGGTGGAGGAGGGGGCGGGGCGGTGGAGGAGGGGCCGGGGGGAGGGGCCGGGGCGGGGGCGGCCGGGGCGGCGGGGGCCGGGCCGGGGCGGTGGGGCGCGGGGCGCGGGGGGCGGGGCCGGGGGGGGCGGGCGGGGGGGGGGGGGGGGGGGGGGCGGTGGGGGCCGGGGCGGGGGGGCGGGCGGCGGGGCGACGGGGCGGCGGGGGGGCGGCGCGGCAGCAGTGGCGACGGGGCGGGGGCCGGTGGGGCGGCGGGTGGTGGGGCAACCGGGTGGCGGCGAGTGGTGGGGCGGCGTTGGGGTGGGAAGTGGTGGCGGGGCTCGGCGAGGAGAGAACAGAGTAACGGGCGGGGGGGGGGTACGGGCCGTTAGGTAGTGTCCTCTTTGCCGTCCGCCACTCTTTGTCGTCCGCCCTTTTGCCTCTTTGCCGTCTGTTGGCAGACGGCAAAGAGGTGGGCCGTTAAGTATTTTCCAAACAGGCGGGGGGTGGGGGCCACCTCTCTCTTTGCCGTCTGCCAGCGGACGGCAAAGATTCTTTGTCTTCCGCTGGCGGGCGGCAAAGAGCTCGCAGATGGCAAAGAGCTTCTTTGCCGTCTGCCATTTCTTTGTCGTCTGCTTTTGGGTAGCTGATGGCAAAGAGCTTCTTTGCCGTCAGCTAGCAGATGGCAAAGAACTGGCAGATGGCAAATTAGCTGATTCCAGTAGTGAGAGGGCTCAACGGGCAGCGCGCCAAAGTTAGGCCCAGAAGCCTGCTATAGAGAGGAGTTCGAGACAGCAGCCGCGCCGGGGCTTTTAAACTGGTGCGGGCGCCCCTCGGCTAGCGAGGTGGGACTAAACTTTTGGCCGCGACACGGGCAGCAAGAGGCCTTTGGTCCCGGTTGGTGCCACCAACCGGGACTAAAGGGGTGCATTGGTACCGGTTCGTGGCACCAACCGGGACCAATGCCCCCTTTAGTCCCGGTTGGTGCCACCAACCGGGACCAAAGGCCGCCGCTTCCCGCCCTTTGCGCTGCTGAAAAGAGGGCTTTGGTCCCGGTTGGTGGCACCAACCGGGACTAATGCCTACCTTTAGTCCCGGTTGGTGCCACGAACCGGGACTAAAGGCTTTGCTATATAAGCAAATACTTAGGAAATTTTTCAGAGTTCATCTGCAGTTTGCCCCGACGACGCCGACGCCGCCAGGCTGCCCCGACGCCGCCCGCCGCCCCCGCCGTCGCCGTCGCCCGTGCCCATCGTCGCCGTTGCCCGCGCCCTCGCCGTCAGCCGCGCCCCTGCCCCGACGCGCGCCGCCCCGGCCCGTCCCCGTCGTCGCCGTCGCCCTGCACCGCCCTTCGCCGCCGACGCCTCTGCCCCTGCCCCGACCACGCCGCCGTCGCCTCTACCCCTGCCCCGACGCGCCGCCGTCGCCTTGGGCCGGCACTGCCCCCTTCCTCCCTGTCTTTTTATTGCATTTTTATAAAAATGTATATATGTATGTTCATGTATATATGTTCTCTGTGTATATATATGTATGTTCATGTATATATGTTCTCTGTGTATATATGTTCTGTGTGTATATATGTTCTCTGTGTATATGTTCGTGTATATATGCAAAAGATAGATTTTTAGAAAAGTTAGGATTTTTTCTGTTCATAGATTTTTTTGGTGATATTAATTATTGTAGAATATGCAAATGTTTGTATATTCATATGAACAATGCATTAGGAAAAACCTTTACTTTTTTTCAAAATTTTCTATTTGAACATTTTTTTATGAATGAGAGGAAAAAGGAAAATAAGAAGAGGAAGAAAGGAGAAGAAGAGGAGAGGAAGAAGAGGAGAAATAAATAAGAAGAGGAAAAAAGAAGAAAAAGAAGAGGAGAAGAAGAAAGGAATAGAAGAGAAGAATTTTTTCTTCTTCTCTCCTCTATTCCTTTCTTCTTCTCCTCTTTTTTTTCTTCTTTTTTTCTTCGATCTTCTCCTCTATTCCTTTTCTTCTTCTCCTCTTTTTGTTTCTTCTTCGTTTTCTTATGTTTTATCGGGTCTGTCGTCGTCGATATACCCCTCTCCCGATAACTTCAACACGAGGGGGGTTGATATACCCCCTCCCCGATAATATTATTTTCCCATGTACGTTCATTGTCGTTGTCGATATAACCCCGTCCCGATAACTTCAACATGTGGGGGGGGGTCGATATACCCCCTCCCCGATAACATTATTTTCCCATGTATGTATGTCATCGTTGTCGATATATATAACTCCCTCCCAGATAACTTCGACATGATGGACGGTCGATATTTATACCCCCTCTCGACCGTGATAACTTATACCACGGGAGCACCCCCCCCGGCCCTCTCGCTCGACCAAATCTCTCAAGGACACCCAAACCCTAGAAAAAAACGATGTCGGTCTCCTACCCCCTCCCGCCGCGCCCCTACCCTTGAAGCGTTGCCGAGGCCACCCCAAACCCGGAATAAGCTAGGTCTACGTTTGCACTAACCACCTGCTGTCATGTTTGTGTAATAATTGCCATGTTGTAATATTTGCAGAAATAATGGAGCACGGACGAGACGAGCAAGCAGAAGAGGTGTTGGGGGACATAATCTTAGCCGGAGGTGATATCTTGTCGTATCTTAACGACAATGATGGTCTGGAAGAACAGGGTGAAGAAGCAGGCTACAATGATCGAAGAGTGGAGGAGGAAAGACATGATTATGATGGCTCCGGTGACCCAATGCTGGTGCAAGAAGGAGCCGTGGTGACGGCTCCGGTGACCGAACAGAGTCCGGCCAGGTAAATATATTAGTTAAGCCTGTGCTGACTAGCTAATTGATGCATTCATTGTTTTGGTATGTACACATATTAATTAACACTCGTCTTTCTTCCTTTTTCTAGCCCTCCGGATCGAGCACAACTGCGGTAAAGAGACGAGGCCCGAAGAGAAAGTTGCACTCGGATGAAAGGTTTGAGATCACAGCAATCACGCGCGATGGCCAACCGATTGAACCCATCCGGACAAAGGATGCATTTGCTGCTCAGTGCGGGGTTCTAGTTAGGGACAAGATCCCGATCAGCATCCACCAATGGTATAAGCCTAAGAAGGAAGACCCTGAGGTGTCTTATGTCAATGATATGCAGAAAGATGATCTTTGGACTGAGCTGAAGGCAAATTTCACCCTACCGCCAGAGGAGGATCCAGAGAAGCCAGCTAAAGAGCAATTAATCAAGTCTCATGCTCTTAAGAAGATGGCAGACCTATTCAGGAGGTGGAAGAATGAGCTGAAAACGTTTGTCGACAAAGAAGAGACACTAGAATTCATCGGCCGGTATGAGAATATCAGAGATCACTGGCCCGCATTTGTGGCCCACAAGACATCGGAAAAGAGTAAGAAGATGTCAGTGACAAACAAGAAGAATGCTGCAAAGAAGAAGCTTCACCATCGCACGGGGTCAGGTGGCTACCTCAAAGCCCGGCCTAAGTGGGCCAAGGCTGAGAATGATCTGCTTAAAAAAGGGATCAAACCACAGACAATGAACTAGACAGATCGTTGCCGGACTTGGTTCTTCGGGGCTGGCGGAACCTTGGACCCTGTATCAGGGAGGTGCATTTGGACGAACGAGCTTTTGAGAATACCAGTCTAGAAGATTCAGCAATATATCGATGCAGCGCAGGAAGGGACGTTCGTTCCAGACAGAGAGAACAACGAGCTCAGAATGGCCCTCGGGAATCCTGAGCACCCTGGACGGACACGAGGCACGCCAGGCTCCGTTCCGTGGAAGGCTGGTTTTCCGGACGCAGACGGTTACAAAAGCCACGAGAGGAGGAAAAAAAATGTCGCAGACCAAATTCAGAAGCTGCACGAAAGGGTTCAAGCGCTAGAGGAACGAGACAGCAATCGACATGCCGAAACTACCCCCGAAGCTACCCCGCCATCTCAGCGGAGAAGCAGCGTGGCTTCCACCGAGCTGCTTCAGCTGGAGCATGTCTTGACGGCTCCTGCTAGCTACCCCGTGGATGCTATCACGGAGTCTCAACATTGCCACCTTATGGCGCAATGGCAGAACTTCAAAGTCAAGGCGGCTGTTGGCTCTGTTTTACCTCCTGAACCCGGCGCAACCTACCACTGCCGGCCGATTCCAGAAGGATATGCTAGGGTGATGGTGGATGAAATAACGGAGGGATTTTGAGGACCTCCAGCTTGACCACCCTACCGGTGAAGGGGAGACTCGGCTGGGTTTAGCTCTGAAGACTCCGTGCCTATGGCGGAAGGAGCTCATCAACCTTCCGAACTGGACGGCTCCGCCGAGTACGGGCACTCCGCCTACTCCTCCGCCTCCTCCTCCGGCGAGTGATCAGGGCACTCAGCCTCCTTCTCCGGCGTGTGGCGGCACTCCGCCTCCTCCTCCGGCGAGTGATCAGGGCACTCAGCCTCCTTCTCTGGCGCGTGGCGGCACTCCGCCTCCTTCTCCGCCTGCGCCGGCGCGCCAGAGCAGCCAGCCTCCTCCTTCTCCGCCTCGTCAGCAGACCCGCTGCCGCTGCGGCTGCTCCGGCGCGTCGTAGTCCTTCTCCTCCGCCTCGTAAGCAAGGAAAGAAGATAGCCGCACCCACTCCGTCTGCTTTGCCGGCGTCTAGCAGTACAGCTGCCAGAGGCGGGAGGGAATACAGATTCGGTCCTTCTCTGAAGACTCCAGAGAAGTTACCATACGAGAGGACCGAGGAGGAAACCAGGAAGATCGTGCGAGCCGAAGTGAAAAACTTCTTTGAAGGGGTGAAAGCAAAGAAACATCCACCTCCGGAGGAGAAGGTAGATTCGGTGAAAGCAAAGCGCACT
The DNA here is from genome assembly GCF_018294505.1 of Triticum aestivum. Classification (NCBI taxonomy): domain Eukaryota; kingdom Viridiplantae; phylum Streptophyta; class Magnoliopsida; order Poales; family Poaceae; genus Triticum; species Triticum aestivum. The sequence continues at coordinate 314,832,912 of NC_057799.1, forward strand.
CTGGCTGCCCTGACAAAACCACCAAAGTCTCCGCCGAGAGGCAACTATGAGCGCATTCTTGCAAAGACATATGCCGAAGCGGAGCGGTCGGGAAGTACTGTTAGTGATCAAAGGTTAAAAGAACGACGAGCTAGGAAAAAAATTGCCCAGCTCGGCGAACAAGCGAACCAATCGTGCCCCCTGCTCAAGGTGTCAAAAGACATCGTCGCTAATGATCCGAGGATGGTGGCCGGTTATAGCAATCTTGGAGATTACCTGCCCGACGATGTACATTATTAAATCATGGAGGTGGACGAACACAAATACCATTACGGGAAGCCTCTCGTCAAAGATGAAAGATCTCTAACAACGATGATGCGAAGATTACTTGATTGGTACATGAAAACCTGCAGAGAGTCTGATGGGATGAATACTTTGACGCTGAGAGTTAAACCGGAGCATGACCTCGTTGGAATTGAACTGCTGAATGTTCCATTTGAGGATTTCTTCCAGTTTTACAATCAAAAGGCCCTCGATAAAACAACGATCACTTGCTACTGTCTGTAAGTAGTACTACTTCTGTCATTAAGTCTCTCTATATAGGTCAGCTCTTTCATTGCATGTATTTATAATAATCCTCATTATATTATGCAGATTGAAGATCGCCGAATTGAAGAAAAGACAAATCGGTGATATTGGGTTCATTAACACAAATCTCATAGATACATATACGGTTGAAAAACATGCCAAAGAAGCCGAGGCCAACTTGCTATGATCGTTGGTATTAAATCAAAACAAAGATATAATACTCTTTCCTTACAACTTCAAGTGAGTGTTACTGTCTTGTGCATATTCGGTTTCCCTTATTAGTCCAGGTTATGGTAATGTAATTGATGACTTATGCATGCATGCGCAGCTTCCACTATATTCTCCTAGAGATTAAGCTTGAGCAGGGAGTAGTAACCGTCTTAGACTCGAGACGAAAAGATCCCCAGGACTATGCGAACGTGACTCAAATGCTCGAGAAGTAAGTTAAATCGATCATTATCCACCATACCAGCAACTTTGTTCATTTCCTAATATCAAGTAATTGTTTTCTTTGTCTGGCAGGGTTTGGAGAAAATTCACCACAAAAGCTCCGGGACTGCCGAAGAAGCTGCAATTTAAACACCCGAAAGTAAGTACTATAGTAGCCTGTTCCGCACATCTCCTAGTGATTCAAGAGCTAGTTTCATCAATACCATTTAGCATGCTTGCTTATCAGTTTGATTGACCTCTATTTCTTGTAAAGTGGTTGTGGCAGGAACCCGGGAATAATTACTGTGGATACTACGTTTGCGAGTCCATCCGCTACACGACCTGTGAGTGGGGCTACTCTGACGAACAATATGAAGTGCGTAAGCAATAATATTCACAATTTTATTTTATTACCATCATTTGTGTTGAGTTTCATTTATTCATATATATATATGTATTGACCCCCTTCTTCAAATTAGATGTTTCGGAAGCGGGATGAACTCCTAGCACCAGATCGTATGCGAGCAATTCAAGAGGAATTGGCGGCATTCTTCCTTTACCACGTGATCGCTGAAAACGGAGAATACTATGTGGACCCTGTGTTCTTACAATTTAATTAGGAGATTGTATTGTAAAAGATAATTATTGTATATATGTAGCCGGTAGTGTCGGATAGATATACGAGAACTTGTTGTTCGACCAATCTCTCGGAGAAGGAGAGGTGGTCGATATCACTTCTCTCTGTATGCATATGTTCATGACGATCTTCTGTTTCCTTCATTTGATTACTAGCTAGCGTGTCTAGTCCTCTCCATACGTATATAGTACGTAGCGTCGACCAAGCATGGAGATAAGAGAGGACACTTCTCTCTATTAATGACCTAGCTAACACAATATATGAAACACCTAAATTAACCCCCCAACCCCCCCCCCTTTCAAAAAAAACCCCAGCCCCTGAAATGCTGACGCGTGGATGCCTATTGGTCCCGGTTGGTGACACCAACTGGGACAAAAGGCCCTGCCTATTGGTCCCGGTTGGTGGCACCAACCGGGACCAAAGCCCCCCCCTGCCTGGGCTGGCAGCAGCGGCCACGTGGAGGACCTTCTGTCTCGGTTCGTGTAAGAACCGGGACTAAAGGGTTAGGGCTTTAGTAACGACCCTTTAGACCCGGTTTGAAAACCGGGACAAAAGGCCCTTGCAAACCGGGGTAAAAGCCCCTTTTCCTACTAGTGCGAGCTCCCCGGCACATAGGTGGAGGTTGACGATGGCGGCGCCGGTGGCGATGGTAGCGTCCTACCAATGGTTTCGAGCGAGGGAGGGGTGGTGTATGTCGGTGTGAGTGGAGGTTTTGGGGGTGTGGAGGGGGGCCAAAGTGGTGTTTGAGGAAATACCGCGGCAACTAAATTTTTTACTAGGCGGGAGTAAAATGCCGGGGCTACTGAAAATTTGGATCAAGGAATGGAGAAGCGAGAGTAAAATGTTGGGGCTACCGTAAATTTGAATCAAGGGATAGAAGCAAAGCAGGAGTTACAAACATCACACACGGTCAAAATATACTAATCGTGTGCTATCAAATAGAAAAACCTCCAGGCGAGCAGATATTTTTGAGATTGGGAGGGATGCAGGCGGGAGTAAAATATCGGGGCTACTGAAAATTCGAATCAAGGGATTGAAATAGAGCAGGAGTAACACACATCACACACGATCCACACATATTAATCGCGTGCTATCAAACATAAAAACCTTCCTGGCGGTAGATATTTTCGAGATTGCGAGGTAGTAGATATTTTTGGGAGCGAGAGAGAATGCCTCATGGAGCCCAATCAACTGTGCTGATGTGAGTGACAGGGGCACGGTGTGGCACAGGGTAGTCTGAGCGAACCATGTCTGTTGCGTCCCCAATTGCTACATCTAGCTCATCTGCTGTTTGTAAATTTGGCAAAAAGAATAATGTGGGAAAGGGTAGAACATGAACACACTTGCATGTGGACCAAATATATGTATGAAAAGGGTGGTTTGTTGTTCAAATACCCAATGCACAACTTTGATGTGGCACCTATCGCACAAAGCGCACAGTATTGCTAGTGAGCCACCCCCTACGAACCCCACTTCGTGTCGGCCGTAAGGGAATTCTAGCTACGAATGCATGCCCCCGAATAGCTAGGTCTGAAATCTCACCCTACCGTAACACAAAACCTACAGGAGTCCATCATGGTCAAACTTCCCCTTTCGCTTCCAGACAAAGGTGGACTGTGTGCCAACCCACAAATGTGTGCTTGTGGCGCGAGATGGGTGAGACCACATACGAACCACCTGCGGGTGGCCCTACTATATGTATGAAAAGGGTGTGGTGTGATATTTAACTACCATTAACAACTTTTATGTGGCACGTGTGCCTCGCAAAGTAACCAGACTTTCCCGACCCCACGAAGGTTGCAGGTAGTGCGAAGTAGCTAGCCCCCCCCCCCCAACACACACACACATCGGGGGAAGAGGGCATCTCACCAAGACAAATTGTAACAATAACCAAGAAGAATCCAACTTGGTTGTATAACCTCTCTCGCTCGTTGTTGGTCAAAGTAATGGACGTGCACACGGCCCTGCAAAATGGCTAGCTTTTCACCGATAACCTCGTGAGGGAGTGCCTGAAGACAAAACCCACTATGTGCATATGTGGCCCAAACATATGTATATGGAAGTGGTGTGTGGTGTTTTAATACCCAATGCACAAATTTGATGTGGCACCATGCTTTGGAATCGTAAAATCCCCACACTGAGTGAGGGTTCACGACTCATCGCTGTTGGAGATATGCCCTTGAGGCAATCATGTATGATGGTATTTCCTATGTGTTTATGAATAAAGATAGTCCTTGGACATTATCAATGATGTGTATCAACAAGTACATGACTTGTTTGTGGGACTATGCATTGTATGATGACTGTCTTAAAAGGTCCCTAGTCGAAATGGCTATGTGGACGCGCAGCCGACTAGACTAGCATATGACACGGTCGATGGCTTGGTCTCACTAGCCATGGAGCATTGGATGCTAATTGGATAATATGGACTTGGAAGGATCTGGTCGGATTCGACGTAGTCGAATCCGAGTCGAGATAAGGTCCGAGTCACATAGACCCAACTATGAGACGCATCGATATGTCATCTATGAGTCTCTAGTACAACATATGTTCCATGTCCTAAGACCTGAGCTGGCGCATGTATTCGAGATGGTGACGGACCTGCTTTGGGCTGACCAAACGCTACTCCATGACGGGTTGTTACAAAGGTAGGTTTCAGGCTTGTCCATACCCATGCTACGAGACATGGTCGAGCAAGATGGGATTTTCCCCTTCGATCAGGAGCGTTGGGCACCTCGTGTGATCTGACTAGGATAAGAATGGCCATGCGACAAGGATTATGAGATAATCCGATTTGTGGTCGGCATCATTGGAACGAGAAGGAGGTCGGGCTAGCACAAGGATGACAATCTCACCTTGAGCCCGACAACATATATCGTGTGGCAAAAGCAATGGAAGTGTGATGTACAGGCTTGCCAACCGGCTTCATTGTCTACGTGGTGGTCGGCACGCCTTGCTAGAGGCCGCTACCAGCCGAGCAGGTCGGAGGTGATCCGACCTGCGACCAAGCCGACTTGAACCTAAGGGGTCGCGCGCTTAAGGGAAGGAAACCTGTTAGGCCGGATCGGTCTCCACGAGTCAGATGCGATCCAGGATTCGGATCCCGGCCAAATAGATTTTGGGCTTTAGGGTCCGTGCGAGGCCCAAGTGTTGAGCCTGCGACGGATGCCTATATAAAGTGGGGTGCGGCACACTCATGTAGTTGATCGCTTTGGCGCTGTCACTAGGGTTTGCATGTATTGCGAATAGCCACCTCCACTCATCGCCGACTGTGTGATCGGACCTAGCAGTCCACCGCACGGTGTTCCTCCTGCACGCGCGGATACCGTTAGAGGCGGTGCACTTGCGCCGCTCCGGCGAACCTGTACGGATCCGATGACCGGCTGTTCGAGGGATATCGGACTAGGAGGAGACGAATCATGCGGACGCGCTGCCCCAACTCTTCTTCCGCTGCACGGCACTGCGCGTCTAGTGGTAACGATCTATGATCCATTCCTGCAGCATGTTCCTGGTTGTTTTGCACGTAGGAAATTTTAATTTGCAGTCGACGCACCCTACCATAGAACCCAACAGTGGTATCAGAGCCTCTATTATAGGATTTGGTTTCAGATCGTATGCATATTAGATATGTGGAGGCGGAAGATGAGATCTGTTGTCGTTTATGAGATTGGTTGTGTGCACGGTTGATGAGATCAACTGCACATGGGGATCGATGAGGCTATGTTTTCTGTAAATCGGGATCGATGAGGTCATGACACAATCTACCCCTACCAGTCGGTATCCGCCATCGGGGTTAACAGTGAAACATAAATCTAAATCGGATTCGCGATGATCGATAAGATCGGTCAGATCAGAAAATTTGGCGTGATCGGCGTGCAGATGCGATCTGTGATTTCCGAAAACATCAGGCACTGCCCGCAGCCGCGAGGGGCGCTGCCCCTTTGGACCCGCTCGCTAACCGGCTAGCAGGACCGCCGTGTGTGTAGCGCGTTGTATTTCGTAAACGATCACTCAAACCGGTAGAATGCGATTCTATGCATAACTTTATTTTGCATGGTTTGATGTGAATAGTGTAGCTCATGTGTATGTGATGCATGTGTGTAAATTATACATGGCCTGTGTGTCATGTTTGTCAGCCGGTAGGAGCCAAAGTGTTGTCATTATATTGTATAACGACCTGCGTGCCGACTTGTGACTCTATGTAAAATTCATTACTAGTTGTAGTAGTTGGATAATAGAGATCAGGTTGGTGGCTTGGCGTCCAGGCATGACAAACAAGATGGAGTTCCTAGATGGTCATCAGAGTCGGAGCCGACCTGGAAGGACATCCATGAAGAAGCCATACTATTTCACTATATATGTTTATTTGTGATTGTTATGCTTCTTGTTTTCTATGCATGTTAGAATGGTAGAAAGATCCCTCGTTAATATCAAGCAATATGCCATTCCCGATGTTGCACCTTCGCACATCAAGTACGTCTAGTAGTGGGATCATGAAATTGGGGTGCTGCTAGGTGTCCTTGAACTGAAAGGTTCGTGTCGAACACGGACATGCACTGCATCTGATTAACTTGACAAGGCTATCAAAACAGTTTTGGGCCTTGTGGCAAAGAAGGTAGGGGGAGGGGTATGAGATACCTTCCCGACCGACAGGATTCGTATAGAGACATGATTAGCAAGGAGTTGCTTACCAGATAGGCATGTTGTCTAGCACTGATGCTAAAGATTACTAGTCGCATGTGCTAGTCGGATCCTGAATCACTGAGAGTTTGCGGAGGGATGCCGACTTCAGTGGGAGTATTTATATTTAAGGCTTGAATTACTCTACATAAACACATTGCTTAGTGATTGCATATTTTCTGTTGTAGATCAATGACACCACCTCCTCAATCCAACTTTGCATTGAAATCAATTCTAGAAAAGGATAAACTGAATGGAACAAACTTTACGACCTGGTATAGAAATATGAGAATTGTTCTCAAGTACGATAAAAAGGAACATGTTCTAGAGGATCCACTTCCAAAGGAACATGCCGATAATGCTAATGCCACAACTAAGAATGCCTACCAGAAACTCGTTGATGAATCAACGGAGATCAATTGTCTGATGCTGGCTTGTATGGAGCCCGATTTGCAACAGCATTTCGAAAATGTTGAGGCTTACGATATGATCGAGAGCCTCAAGAGCATGTTTCAGACACAGGCTAGGACCGAAAGGTTCAACGTCTGGCAATCCTTGATGGGTTGCAAGCTAAAGGAAGGTGATCCACTGAGCCCACATGTGATCAAGATGATCGGATATGTGCAAGCTTTGGATCGGTTGGGCTTCCCGCTCTTGGATGAGCTGGCTACTAATGCAGTTCTGGGTTCTCTTCCACCCAGCCATGGGACATTCATCTCGAACTATCATATGCATGGCATGGATAAGAAGCTCACTGAATTGCATGGGATGCTCAAAGTGGCAGAGCAGGATATTAAGAAAGGCACACATCAAGTGTTGATGGTGCAGAAATCTGCTAAGTTCAAGAAGAGTTGGTCCAAGAAAAAGGCTAAGGCAAAGGGCATGGAGACGGTAACCTCCGCCGCTGTGCTAAAGCCTGGACCAGACACGAAGACCATTTGCTATCATTGCAAGGAGACCGGTCACTGGAAGAGGAACTGTAGCAAGTGGCTTGCAGAGCATGGTAAGAAGGCTGGAAATGCTTCTTCAGGCAAAGGTACACTTGTTGCATATGTTATAGACATTTACCTTGCTGCATACCTAGTAGCTCTTGGGTATTTGATACCGGATCGGTTGTTCATATTTGCAACTCGATGCAGGGGTTGGTAAGAACTAGGCGTGTGGCACAAGGGAGATTGACATCAGGGTCGACAACAAGGCAAGAGTTGTTGCGTTGGAGGTCGGCAAGATGCAGCTCCAGCTTCCTTCTTTATTATTTTAGAATTGAATAATTGTTATTACATTCTTGAACTTAGTCGGAACATTATTTCTGCCTCATGCTTGATGAGTCAGGGTTATGAATTCAATTTAAAGGACAATAGTTGTTCATTTTATTTGAATGGTATGTTCCACGGCTATGCACCCATTGTTGATGGGCCATTTATATTGAATCTAGAACATGAATCGGTCTATAACGTGAATGTCAAGAGGCATAAGCCTAATGCAATAAATCCGACGTACTTCTGGCATTGCCGGCTTGGACACATTAGTCTGAAACGCATGAAGAAGCTACATGATGATGGGCTCCTAACTTCGTCCGACTTTGGGTCGTTTGAGACGTGCAAATCATGCTTGCTCGGCAAGATGACTAAGTCTCCTTTTGCAAAGAGTTGGGAGAGGGTGTCCGAGCTGTTGGAGCTTATACACAGTGATGTATGTGGTCCAATGAGCACAACTGCCAGAGGCGGCTATTAGTACTTCGTGACTTTCACCGACTACTTGTGTAGATATGGATATATCTATTTGATGAGGCACAAGTTGGAAACTTTTGAAAAGTTCAAAGAGTTTCAGAATGAGGTTGAGAATCATGTTGGCAAGACTATAAAACTTCTACGATCAGATCGTGGAGGTGAGTACATGAGCCAGGAGTTTGATGATCATCTGAAAAGCCGAGGTATAGTACCTCAGCTCACACCTCCGGGTATGCCACAGAGAAATGGCATGTCAGAACGGAGGAATAGGACCTTGTTGGACATGGTCCTGTCAATGATGAGCAAATCGGATTTACGCTTGTCATTCTGGGGATACGCTCTAGAAACTGCAGCTTTCACACTTAACAGGGTACCATCAAAATCCGTAGACAAGACATCACATGAGATGTGGACCGGGAAGAGTCCTAGTTTGTCTTTTCTAAAGATTTGGGGCTGTGAAGCATTTGTCAAGCGACTTATGTCAGACAAGCTTACACCCAAGTCGGATAAATGCATATTCATGGGATATCCGATGGAAACCTTGGGATACAATTTCTACAACCGCGAAGAGAACAAAGTGTTTGTTGCTCGGAACGGGGTTTTCCTTGAGAAATAGTTTCTCAGTCGGGAGGCCAATGGGAGGACGGTCCGACTCAAAGAAATTCGAGTACCACTCAGGGACGGCTCGGCAGGTGATGAGATCATACCGGAGTCAGTCAGGGAACCTGTAGTGGAAGCGGCACCGAAACCATGGAGGTCGGAAAGATTGCGCAGAGTGTGTGATGTATTGTTGCTAGAAAGCGACGAGCCGGCCACGTATTGTAAGCGATGGTGAGCCCGGATTCCGAGACATGGCTAGAGGCCATGAGATCCGAATTAAAGTCCATGGATGAGAATCAAGTCTGGGACTTGGTTGATCCGCTGCCTGGCGTAAAAGCCATTGGCTGCAAATGGGTATTTAAGAAGAAAACCAATGTGGATGGAAGTGTTCAGATCCACCAAGCTCGGCTTGTCGCTAAAGGTTATGGACAAGTTCAAGGAATTGACTATGACGAGACTTACTTGCCGGTAGCAATGCTGAAGTCTGTGAGGATCGTACTAGATATAGCTGCATATTTTGCTTACGAGATATGGCAGATGGATGCTAAAACGGATTTCCTTCACGGAAATTTAACTAAGGACGTGTATATGATACAGCCCAAGGGTTTTGACGATCCGACTAATACTAGTAAGGTATTCAAGCTCAAGAGATCCATTTACGGGTTGAGGCAAGCATCTCGGAGTTGGAACATTCGTTTTGATGAGGTCATCACTGGTCTCGGTTTGATCAAAAGCGGTGAGGACGCTTGTTTATACAAGCAGTTAAGGGGGAGCTCGATAGTGTTTTTGATCTTGTATGTGGATGACATACTACTGATCGAAAATGATGTTTCGATGCTGAACTCGGTTAAGGAATCATTGAATGGCAAGTTTTCAATGAAGGACCTTGGTGACGCATTTTACATTTTAGGCATTGAGATCTATAGAGATAGATTGAGGAGGCTGCTCAGCTTAAGCCAGAGCACGTACATAGATAAAGTGTTGAAGCGGTTCAGCATGAGTGAGGCGAAGAAAGGGTTCTTCCCACTCTCACATGGTATAAGGCTAAGCGAGACTCAGAGTCCTTCGACATCTGATGAGCAAAGCAGGATGAGTAGGATTCCGTATTCCTCAGAAATCGGATCCATCATGTATGCCATGATATGTACTAGGCCTGATGTTGCTTTTGCAATAAGCCTAACAAGCGGATACCAGGGCAACCCAAGTGAGAGTCACTAGGCAGCGGTAAAGACTATTCTAAAGTTGCTAAAAAGGACTAAGGAGATGTTCCTAGTTTATGGAGGTGAGGAAGAGCTCGTCGTATGGGGTTACGCCGATGCTAGTTTCCAAACCGATAGAGATGATTGTCAATCACAGTCCAGATTCGTGTACATCATGAACAGAGGAGCAGTGAGCTGGATGAGTTCCAAGCAAGATATGGTGACCGATTCTACCACAGAAGCCGAATACATTGCGGCTTGCGAAGCTGCAAAAGAAGGTATTTAGATCCGGAACTTTCTGGATGATCTTGGTATTTTCCCAGCCTTGGTAAAACCATTGGACCTTTATTGTGGTAATTCTGGTGCCATCCCACAAGCCAAGGAGCCGAGGAATCGCCACAAGGTCAAACACATAGATCGGAAATATCACCTGATACGAAAGATTGTAAAGAATGGTGATGTAGAGTTATGCGAAATTCACACGGATGCAAATGTTGCAGATCCGTTGACTAAGCTGCTTCCACAACTCAAGCATGAGGGGCACGTTAGAGCTATGGGCATTCGATGTCTATTTGATTGACTCTAGTGCAAGTGGGAGACTATTGGAGATACGCCCTAGAGGCAATCATGTATGATGGTATTTCCTATGTGTTTATGAATAAAGATAGTCCTTGCACATTATCAATGATGTGTATCAACAAGTACGTGACTTGTTTGTGGGACTACATTGTATGATGACTATCTTAAAAGGTCCCTAGTCGAAAGGTCTGTGTGGACGCGGAGCCGACTAGACTAGCATATGACACGGTCGATGGCTTGGTCTCACTAGCCATGGAGCATTGGATGCTAATCGGATAATATGGACTTGGAAGGATCTAGTCGGATTCGACATAGTCGGATCCGAGTCGAGATAAGGTCCTAGTCGGACAGACCCAACTATGAGACGCAGCGATATGTCATCTGTGAGTCTCTAGTACAACATACGTTCCATGTCCTAAGACCTGAGCTGGCGCATTTACTCGAGATGGTGACAGACCTGCTTTGGGCCGACCAAATGCTACTCCGTGACTGGGTAGTTACAGAGGTAGGTTTCAGGCTTGTCCAGACCCATGCTGCGAGACATGATCGAGCAAGATGCACTGGTACGCGTCGGTGCTATACAAATGGTTTTTAACCCCTTTTCGTAATGACATTTGGAACCGTCTCCAAGTGAGTGTGGGCGATAGGGGGGTCCTTCCCACATGACCCATAAATTGCCGGGGATAGGCCCTCCTGGGACACCAAATGAGCTAGTGTGCGCTTCGGCGAGGCATCGAAACCCAATCATTTTCGTAGGTATGTACATCCCACATGGTGAATCCCAGAAAAACATTTCCGTAGGTATGTATATCACACACAGTCAATCCAAGGAAAACGTTTCCGTTCTTATGTACATCCCACACAGTCAATCCAGGGAAAACGTCTTTGTTCGTATGTACATCCCACACAGTTTTATGTGTAGGCTCGTGTGTGAAAGGTGTAACTATGACACACGCTCTGCCTCGGTTAACTGTTTGCTTTATCAACTACATCACACATGATTTGATGAAGAAAACTGTGTGGCATTGGGCTATCCATCACAAGCGCATTTACTGCTAGAACCGTTTGCAAAGTTCCATGACACATTTAGAAGGTTTATTAGTTTACAATTAATAATTCCAGTATTATGCAAATTCACATTTCATATCGAACAACTGTTTGCCAATTTCATATCAGGCACATAAATATATTATAACATGAAAACAGCAGAGTACAACTTATAGCTAATTCAACTTCATAAGAACAATATTAGAACAATATATTCATTTCCCTAATCAAGATCATCCAGGCTCGTTTTATCCACCTCTGCTTTCAGTTCAGTAAGAACCTGTTTTGCACTGGCCAAGTGGGAAAGTGCCTCCTCCTTCGCCAACACCATCTTAGCAAAGTCTGATTTAAAAAATCTGAGCTCATTCTCCACCCTCCTCTTTTTATCCCGCATCTTCAAATATTCTTCAGTGTTGACAACACTTTCTCTGTTCTCTTCCTCATGCATACTCCAGAGCTTCGCTAGGCACATCTTCAAAGACTGTGGCCACTCTTGATCAACCCACTCCAAGTAAGAACACTTCCGTTCATCCTATAATATTTAAAACTAGATCAGTAACAATTGTAGGGGAAATGGGTTTGTAGCAACAGAGAAAATCACCAATGCTTATTTTGAAAAATTGAAGAAACAAGTTAATTATGACATATCTTCTTAAAAAGATCAATATGCAAATGAATTAATTGCTACTGAGACAACAACCAAATTCTGGAACATCAGAAGCTATAATTAAATACAACAACGCTACAAGTTCTTACTCATGTACAATAAATAACAAATTGAACATTTTATGAGGAAGGTAAATATAACTGCAACAGCATAGCGACAGTGTTTGGATGACCGCAAATTGATACTAACATGTGTGTACATGCACAAATTTAGTAACATAGAACTAATAGCACTAAGGCCGTCCACTATGTATGCCAAAACTGGTGTAAAGACAACTGTTGCTACATCTCGCACCAGTGCCCTGCACTGGCGAGCCGATGCAGCGGAAAAAATCTGGGACCCGGACTCCGGAGCACCTAGTTGCTCCGATGCCCAGTTCCTTCGTTCCATAAAGATTTAGTATTTTACTGCTTGGCTGCTCGGATGTGTGGACCATAGTTGGCTGCACAAACTACTAAAGAGGTGCCAAATAATTTTCTAATGGCACCGCTGATGAGATGGCAACAATTTTAGATACTAGGTACAAACTATGACACTGTCTTAGGATGTATTTGGTTGAAGGTGTGGTATGAATGGGTTGGGACTGTGACAGTGTCTGAATGACATCTAACAAATGATTTGTAACAACGAAAGAGGGTCTAACCTTCTCTGCACATGCCAGAAACTTCCTCCCACTGTCCATAGAATCAAACGCAACTAGCTTCACTCATGGAGGTTGATGGTGACATTGAGCAGATAGATCTTCAGCCACCCCACTCCATTCGTTGGCACTGATGGTCGTAGGGAGCTACAACAGGAAGAAATGACTCAAATCGACCGCCAGGTAAAAATCCTTCATTCCAACTCATAGCCCGAGAGAGAGAAGAGAGGCATACACGGGTGGTGAAGGAGTCGTCGCCGGAGGAGGAACCGCTGGAGAGGTCTTTGAAGAAGACCATGGCGACCCCGGTGGTAGGATGCGAGACGGCGAGAGCGAGGAAGCGGTTATAGCTTAGGAAGGAAGAAAGGAACGAAGGAGGAAACAGGGGAAATGTGACTTGTGGTCGGGGAGAAAAATGGGTGGGGAAGAGGGAGGGGGGCGGGGGTAGATATTTTGGCGGTAGGCCAAAATTTTGGAAATGTGGAGGGAAACTTTGTGCGCGGTGCCGCCGGACCATTCACTTTGAACGATTGTGTGCATCGCAAACGATTCTTCTGCTTTACGCGCATGAGATGAGTTTTATAATTCAAATTTTGGTGGAAATTTCCCCGGGTACGTCATTGCATACTTTAACATCACTTGCTAATTTGGGCACACAAAAGAGCGTACAGCAGACAGAACACACTTACTGAATCGAGCAATTTTAGTAATTAAACAGAGCCAGTTGACCTAAACATTGCTCTAACAAAAGACCAGCATTAAAGACAAAGCCTAAGTATGCATAATTTTAACAAATCCGCCGCCGCACCAGCCTATGCATCGCCGGTGTGAGATGAGACGTCGATAACTTGTCTTGGCGACATGCCGCCATTGGTGGACTCCGCGCTCCCCCTGCTAAAGTCGACCGCGTCCTTGTCCTCGTCCTCGTCCACAGCGCCGCCCTCAAGGTTGTAGTACTCGTAGTAGTGGCTGCGCCAGAGCTCGTGTTGGTACTCCACCGCCGATTCCTCGATGGACAGACTCTTTTCTACCTCGACCTCGTCCATGCACAACTCCTCCTCCCGGCGTCCTTGATCTCCGCCGCCTCCTGCATCTCCAGCTCCCGCTCGGCGACCTCTTGAGGAAGCAGGTGCTCCATGGCCGCCGCCGCCTTTTCGGACGTGGGTTGCATGCCGGAGTCCGAGGTGGCCTGGAATATCTTGGCGTGTGCATCCTCGATCTTGGCATGGATGGCCTCGACCCGGGCCAGGGAGACATCGGCGGCACGGACAGCAGCTCGAGTGCTCTCAGCGTTTGCAGCCGCCATCACAGCAGCAGCTGCAGATGTCTCGGTTCCTGCTGCTGCCCTGTTGGCTGCCGCAGATGCCCTCTCCACGGAAGGAGCCGCGCTCAATGCGGATGCGATGGCACTCTCGGCTTAGGCGACCATGCTCTCGGCGCAGGCGGTGGCGCTCGGGCGGGACGCGACCATCGTACGGGCCTTCATGAAGCGTTTCCATGGCGCATCTTTGCAAGAAGGGGGTGCAGGAATGGGGATCGGGATTCGTGGATTCGGGGGTTGCCGGCACTAGAGCAGATGAGCCAGCGAAGCTTAAGGAGGGAGACTTAAATAGACCCACATATTTTCATCGCAAACGGTTCCAAGAAAACAACTACGTGTGATATTGTAGATATTTTATTAGCTGTGAAAGACGAATTTGGAGTAAAGTGCCAACGGATGGTGTTTTAAATGTACGAGAAATTTTGTAGTACTAATACAACTGTCATGTCAAATTTTGGAAAATTTCAGGGGTCATTTGACCTTTTAAGACATTTAAGTGATTTTCTAGCCATTTAATGACCGTACTTGAAATTTGAACTACATGTACATGCAACAGCTAACCATAATGGTTTGAAAATTCATATTTAGTGTACTTGTGTGCGATTTAATTCCATGTGCAGTAAATTGGAAGGAATTTTCAAACATATTTGTCTCGCGACATGGACACATGCATATGTATGCATGTAGTGCCATGGCATTTAAATTCCAAAAAATTAAGAAATATCAGAAACACATGAAACCTTGGTTGATGTAATGTCATGCCATCAAGATGATGTGGTAAAAAAATTGGCATGTTTGACGAAAGTTTGGACACACACCCCTCACAAAACGGAGCAACTCACTTGAAGGCTCGTGCTTCCGAGAGGGAACAATGCATGTTTGATGACGATCGGGAGATAGCTTCCTATTACGGCCTTCAAATTTTTTTCTATGTTTAACGTGCACTACTACAACTGTAATGTGAAAATTTGGAAAATTCTAGGGGTCATTTGACCTTTTAAAGACATTTAAGTGATTTTCTAGCCATTTAATGACCGTATAAGTGATTTTCTAGCAATTTAATGACCGTAATTCAAATTTGAACTACATCTACATGCAATGCCTAACCATAACGGTTTGAAAAATCATATTTGTGTACTTGTGTGCGAGTTATTTCCATGTGCAGTAAATTAGAAGGAATTTTCAAATATATTTGTCTCACGACATGGACACATGCATATGTATGCATGGAGTGACATGGCATTTTAATTCCAAAAAATTTGAAAAAATATCAGATGCACATGAAACCTTGCTTGATGTAATGTCATGCCACCAAGATAATGTGGTAAAAAAATTGGCATGTTTGACGAAAGTTCGGACACACACCCCTCACAAACCGGAGCAACTCACTAGAAGGCTCGTGGTTTCGAGAGGGAACAATGCATGTTTGATGGCGAACGGGAGATAGCTTCCTCTTACGGCCTTCAACTTTTTCTATGTTTAACGTGCACTACTACAACTGTAATGTGAAAATTAGGAAAAAATCTATGGGTCATTTGACCTTTTAAAGACATTCAAGTGATTTTCTAGCCATTTAATGACCGTAATTCAAATTTGAACTACATCTACATGCAACGGCTAACCATAACGATTTAAAAAAAATCATATTTGTGTAGTTGTGTGCGAGTTAATTCCATGTGCAGTAAATTATAAGGAATTTTCAAACATATTGGTCTCACAACATTGACACATGCATATGTATGCATGGAGTTCCATGGCATTTTAATTCCAAAAAATTAAAAAAATGGTCAGAAAAACATGAAACCTTCCTTGATGTAATGTCATGCCACCAAGATGATGTGGTAAAAAAAATTGGCATGTTTGACGAAAGTTTGGACACACACCCCTCACAAACCGGAGCAACTCACTAGAAGGCTCGTGGTTCCGAGAGGGAACAATGCATGTTTGATGACGAATAGGAAATAGCTTCCTCTTATGACCTTCAAATTTTTTCTACGTTTAACGTGCACTACTACAACTGTACCGTGAAAATTTGGAAAATTCTAGCGGTCATTTGACATTTTAAAGACATTTAAGTGATTTTCTAGCCATTTAATGATTTTAATTCAAATGTGAACTACGTCTACATGCAATGGCTAACCATAACGGTTTGAAAAATCATATTTGTGTACTTGTGTGCGAGTTAATTCCATGTGCAGTAAAATAGAAGGAATTTTGAAACATATTGGCCTCACGGCTTGGGCACATGCATGGAGTGCCATGGCATTTTAATTCCAAAAAAATAAAAATGATCAGAAAAAGATGAAACCTTACTTGATGTAATGGCATGCCACCAAGATGATGTGGTAAAAAAATTGGCCTGTTTGACGGAAGTTTGGATACACCCCCTCACAAACCGGAGCAACTCACTAGAAGGTTCATGGTTCCGA
Source organism: Triticum aestivum (assembly GCF_018294505.1). Lineage (NCBI taxonomy): Eukaryota > Viridiplantae > Streptophyta > Magnoliopsida > Poales > Poaceae > Triticum > Triticum aestivum. The sequence goes on from NC_057799.1 coordinate 314,849,437, forward strand.
GAGGGAACAATGCCTATTTTATGACGAACGGGAGATAGCTTCCTCTTACGGCCCTCAATTTTTTTCTATGTTTAACATGCACTAATACAACTGTCATGTGAAAATTTGGAAAATTTCAGGGGTCATTTGACCTTTTAAAGAGATTTAAGTGATTTTCTAGCCATTTAATGACTGTAATTCAAATTTGAA